>NC_056744.1:736745883-736783383 GCF_019279795.1 Protopterus annectens
CCCCCATTCAGTGGTCCAGATTCTGCTTGAAAAAATGCAGGGAAGAACTCTGCTTCACATGGATAGAAAAACTCTTCCAGAGAAGGGTAGTCTTTGATGCACATACCTGTTCCTCCAGCATGTCCTATTTATGTTGTTGACAAGGTCTAGATCACTAGATCAGACATTTCTGATGCTATTTCTTTTCCAAATGTTTAACAGCTCCATTAGAGCTGGATCTGAAGAAGCTTTGTAGGTTGGACATATGATGCCTGTCAGCAGCCTGCAGAAAATTGAATATAAGGACAACGAATCCAGGCAGTCTGCATAGAACGTGTTTTCTACTTATTGTTTTTGAGAGAAATCTCTGTGGACACTCCGATTGCTGCATAAGCCTGGTGTGATACATACCAAAGAGGGTGTTGTACTCACTAGGTCTTATGAGGGCAGAGTGAAATGGGAAAATGTGTTGTTTGGATGTAGATAACAGATCTTTACTTAAAAAGGTTTACAACATGCAATGATTTCCTTACCATAATATAAACATGTTGGTCAAATGCCAATTTCTGTCTGCATGTGTTCCCAAGTCACTGACTACATGGACTATTCTTGGTGGTGTATTATAAATGTGGTCATTTACAGAGATGGCTGTCTTAATGAAAGATACTGTGATGCACTTCTTAGCATTGAGTTTTAGGCCATGACTCTGGCACCAGTTATTGATCTGTGTCAGGCTGTCTTGGAGGATACTGGTATCTTGGAGGGAAATTGATGACATCTCCCAGTTTGCATTTATAAGCAAACTTAGTCAGCCACAGGCCCTTGATGTTAACCTTGACTTCAGAGGAGTAGATGCCAAACAATAGTGGCCCGAAACACTGACCCCTTGGGGGCCCACTAGCAGCTGTCCTTTTTTATGGAGGTAGATACCCCTATTCTAACTTCTTGGTTACTGTCAGTAAGCCATCTGGTTATCCAGTCGGTGATGTATAGGTTAATACTTAATTTAGTGAGCTTGTTATCAATGCCCAAGTGGGGTTTTCTGTCAAATTCCTTGAACAGATTGAGGTACTAATCTACCCTCGTCTATCGCTTTGTTAACCTTCTCAAAGAAGTCCACAATATTTTGAATATTTATAAATATTTATACATATATTCATATTTATATTTACAATAACATTTTACATTTTACATTGGTAATATACACCAAGCATTTTATTCATGTGTGTGTGTGTGTGTGTGTGTGTGTGTGTGTGTGTTTGTGTGTGTATGTGTGTGTATGTGTGTATATATATATATATATATATATATATATATATATAATTTTTGATTTTTCAATTTTTTTTTATATTTTAAAACAATTATAGATTTGTTATGACTGAATTATTATAATGTTATTATACAATATTCTAGTTCTTTTATGGGCTCAATATGCTTGAAATGCAATGAATGAAATGGTGGATGGAATAATGATTATACCCATTACTGTCAATTTATTTATTTTCCAGGGAGGTATCTCTGGTGATATTGCAGAAATTATTTTAAAATAACTATGCCTTTAAGGCATTCCATGATGTAGTTTATAGCAGTTTTAATGGAAGTGATGTCTGTGTATTTGATCATTTCTGAAGAAATCCACAATACACTAATGAACAAAAGTGCTAAACTTTGTTTGTGTCTTTCGGCTTTTCCAGTTAAAGAGTTAAACTAATCTATAAATAAAGGTTTCGCTTTTTGTAGTCTGGACGTTGTTGACAGTGTTTTTCTTTACAAGCCCACCATGTTTAGCAGGCAAGACCTGCCCTGAACTGACTATGGTCCAGTGTTTGTAGGTTACCTATTTCATCATTTATGATGTCCAAGATTATATTCTCCATAGCCTTGCACAGCAAGTTTATCAGGCTAATGGGTCAGTAGTTTTCTGTGTCAGTGGATTAGCCACCCTTGTGCAGTGGTATAACTGTTGCAGTCCTCCATTCATTAGGTATGAAGATTGGTTGGAGGTTGCAGTTAGATAGAGATTTTAGTGGACTGATATTTCATGTTTCATGTTATGAAGAAGGCATTATGCGATAAAGTCAGGACACATCGATGCATCGCTCTTCAACTTGGACCTGCTGTCTACTGATGGTTTGAGATGAGATCGATTTTGGAATTTCCTGAGGAATATCTGGTGGGAAGAGAGGGTAAATTTTTAGCCAGCTTTGTCAGCTAGGAGGTTACCTATATCTTCCGGGTCTGTGTAGATGGTACCTTCTATACATTGCTATGCATTGTCTTTGAGGTTTTGGACATAGCTGAAGAAAGCCTTGTGGTTTTCCTTGGCCTGGGGGCTATTTTACCTTAAAAGGACATGCTGGAGGAATAGATTTCTGTCCCAGAGACTTCCCATACTCTGGAACAAACTACCTGTCTATATCAAACAAAGCTCCTCATTATCACTCTTGATGAGTGGATGGGAAATAGGAAATACACCCCGGGGGATCACTTCTGTGGCTCTGCTCAACAGGGGCACAGGAAAATTACTTTCTTGGGTGGCGTAAGTCAGGGAACCTTGTTGGCTAGGCTTACTTAGCCCCTTGGGCTGATAGCCTAGTACCTACCTATGAACCTATTTGGCTTTTATGGACTTTATTAACCCTCTGAGTTGCTTGCTTAGGCTGATGAGGTTGCTTTTACCTTGATGGGTATTGTGCCTCTTAGTCTTTGCCACAATTTTCTTTTTTTTGGTTATACAGCTTACTAATGTTGGAATTCCAATAGGATGGCTTTTCATTTGTGCTGGCCCTGCATTTATTCCGGGAAGGTACAGTAGTTTCTGTACAGCTATTGATATGGTTAGTTTCTGCATAGACAGCAGTATTTTCAGGGTTGGATGGGCTTCAAATTTATTTAGGGTGTCACTTAGTAGTAGGATTTTGCCTTGGAGTAATTCTTAAAAGTACTAGGGTTTCTAGGTGTTTCTCATTTACATTTACCTCAAAAGAGACAGCTTTCTGGTCTAACCTGACTAGCAAGGACATTGCATGTGTGGGGGTGCAGCGTTCTTCCATGTTTATGAGGACCAAGTTGAGCATGTTTGAACCCTGGTGGGTATATGAACTAGCTGGTTCAAGTTGTTGACATTTAAAAAGTCCAGGAATCTCTGGGTTTGTATGTTTGGGGTCATGTATGATAGCCAGTTTATACTGGAGTATTTGAAGCCACTCATGACTATGGTGTTGGGTTGGATGGTGAGTTTGTTTAGTGCCTTTAAGTTAATGGTGTGGTATTTCTGGGTCATTGTGGGGTCTTTCAGGAATATCCAAATAAGGGAATAACCTCTAAGACTGGGGATTGGCTGTTTGTTTTTCCATTTCCCAGATTTTCTTCCACTTATTTCCCATGGACCCTCCCACCACTGTCTGTAACTACCTTTAAATAACTGATCTGTTGAATGTAATGTAGTAGAACAAGAACACACATCCATCTACCTGCCTAACTGAATAAACTACTGGAAACTTCAACAAGGTGTCTTAATTCCTCCCACAGGCAGGGTATTAGTGAGAGAGAGTCTCATAAATCTGTAGCTTAAGTGATTTTATAGAATGTTGCTGAATGCTTATACCAGCCTGTGATACCTAGTCCGCGAGTTCACTCATGTCTCTCTTCATGTCTGTGTGTCTTTCTCTTTTTAATTTCTAATAGCATGATGGGAATGGACCCTATTCCTAAGTCAAATTACGATTAAAGTTCATGAAATTAGTATTGTTTCACCCTTTGATGTCAGCCAAACGTGCTCTTTGCAGCACCTGCATTGTACCCATTAATTTAATTTGTGCATAGATACATCCATTGGTATCTAAATATGATTGTAGACTCCTTTTTACAAGACCCATTGCTCCTACTACTATTGGAACTATCGGGGTATCTTTCTTCCACATTCCTCTCATTTCTGCTTGCAAATCCTGATATTTTATGACTTTGTGTCTCTCTATTCGCAGGACACTGCAGTCAATGGGTGTGTCAATTTCAATGATCAATGTTACTTTTGTCGTCTTTTCTTGGACCACTATATCTGGTTTCTAGCATCTATCTTTTGAACTGTTGGTAATGGATGATCCCATGTGATGTAAACGTCATCATTTTCTATGATACTTTGTGGCTTATGTTTCCAGTGTTTTTCAGCCACTTCAGTACCATAATGTTTGCACAATCCCCAGTGTAGCAGTCTCACCACATTATTATGCCTTTCAGTATACAGTCCTTCTGCCATTAAGAGAGTGTGTCTCACTATGAAGTTTCCTTTGATCAGAATGCTGGGTTGTGTAGTGATACTCCTTATGGGTTTAGAGTTTGAGACACCATGGGTTGTGACAGTATGTGTGTTATTGGGTGTTTTTTGTGGAATGCTCTTGAAGTTACTGAGGACTTTCTGTGTGTTTGTGTACATTATCTGGGAAGTCTTTATGCTTTGCTGAGTTTACATTTAAGAACCTCAATATATGTGAGTCTGCATGACTGGTCCATACTATGTGAGGTGAGTGTTGTATTTGTGCTACTGACAGCCTGTTTGGTATTGTAGGTGGTTGTAGGTGAAAGCATTGCCTCCAATGACACTATATAACTACATCTCTTACATACCTTAGTCTTATGTTTGAAGACTAGGTGGTTGTCGTTGTACATGAGGCAATTGCTGCATTGCTTCAGGATACCTGTGTTCACCAGACCAGCTACAGATATTATCAGAGAAGTGTATGTCCATGCATTTGGATCCTAGTTGCTTATTCTACCAAGGGATAGTACAAAGTAGGTTCACAGCTGACTTCTTGGTTACTGTAGGAGTGTAGATTGCCAGCAAGACTGCTTAAAACTGCCTAGGGTCAGGCTTGAGAGGTGGGTGTTTATTACCATGCCAACTAGCTGCTCAGTGTGCAGCTAAGTATTTAGGAATTTAAAGAGATGGTTGTATAGGAAATTTTTCAATTCTATGTGTCTGTGTCCACACAGGGCACTGCCAATTGCCACTGGGTAATGATCATTGTCACATACAGGCAGAAACAAAGCTTAAAGACATTTGCCCACTGGCCAATAACAAGCAGATGTTTGGAAGTTTCAGACAGTATATCCCAGCTCATAGGTAGCCTGGCCCCTCTCTACTACCACTAGGGAGCAGACCAAAGACTTCCTAATGTGAAAACATTGTCTGGAGCCACTTAGAGTGCAGAAACAACAGATTAAGGTCCAGAAGCCAAACTAAAAGTGCAGGAAATCATGGAAAATGGTGCTGACAAGAGTCTGGGGTGATAATAATTTCAAACTAAGAGCAAGTGCACATTAGGTAATACACAGATTACTGATACAGTACTAACAGCTTTTCAGATGAATTACAGTTCAGTACTGAGCAGTAAATATACAGTAAGCATACAGTTCTAGCTGTGTCAGATGCAGCCCAACAAATGTGTGCAATAAAAGCTAAAAAAGCATGTTTAAAGTAAAAAGTCTTCTTCAAAAACAGTACAATCTAACATTTGCATGTTAAATATTTAAAATACAGTACAAAACAGCCTTTTATTGCACTTTTTTAGCAGTGGATTGATCTGAATGGATGAAAAAGCCCCTGGAAACAATAGCATCATCACGAAGTGAAGTGGAGTTCTGAGGTTTTGAGACAGGTAGAAATATAGTCAAAAAAAATTAGCCACCTGGCCAATAGCAAGTAGATGATGCAAGCATATTATGCATCTGGGGGAAGAAAACCCATGGATGCAATGTGCTGCTAGAGGTTGTTGTTGAAGAACCCAGACCAAGAGAACCACTTGTGACTTATTATTAAGGTATCAAGTTCAGTGAAAAAAGGCAAAAATGCAATCCAAATGTTAAGGTATGTGTCCAGGGGTGAAAAAAATAAACTAAAAAAAGACACCCCTTCATCAGGCTCTAGTAACACCACAACTGATTTGCTGTGTATGATTCTGGAGGCTGTGCAGGGTGGCAGAGGTCACAGTGCTAGAAAAAGCACAGAGAAAGGCAACCAGAATGAGATGCTCTATACAGAAAGGATTATGGAACCTGTTCTCTTTTCACTAGAAAAAAAGAAAGGACAAGTGGGCTTTGAAACTGGGAAAACAATAACCATGGCAAGCAATGTCACTAAATAAATTCAAAAAACAAAAAAGACATAGGAGATAAATCCAAAGAAACAAATTTAATATACTAAAACAATTATGCACTTTCATCTTTTCAATCTCCGAAGAATTCATCAGTATGCAAACTTAATGGCATCACTTCCTTCTATAACTTCCAGGTCCTTCCTTTCCTTTCATTTAAAGAGGCTCATACATAAAAGAATTGTAACTTTAAAACAGAATGTCCCTTCCCTGTCATTCTCATATTTGCTTTCCATCTCACTTGTGTGTTGTTTTATACAGGGTATATATTGTTGTTCTGCTCCTGTGTCTGCTTCATCCTCTTTGATCTCTTGGGCAAGGGTGGTTGCTCTAAAGAGTCATCTTTCTTTTCATCATTCTGCATTATAGAATTAGAACTTGATGAATACTCAATTTTATCACTCTCTGTTTTTGACCAAACACCCCAACTGAGATGGTGGGGGTAGGTATGTTGGAAAAACTTAAAGGCATTTTAAGGATAGAATATATGAACATTCAGACAATATTAAAAAGAAGGATGTTACAAATTCATTATTTAAGCACATAAAAGACAATCAAGATTATACATTCTGTTCTTTGGTGTAGAAAGGATGCAAACTGATTTGCAAGGTGGCACACACAATTAATTATTACAAATAAAAGGTCTGTGTTAACAGTTTAAATTGTATGCTTATAGTCAACCTGAATTAAATTAAATGGTTTCTATTGTGTCAGCTTTAAAGTTACAATATTTTTGTGCATGATGTTTCTTTAAATGAAAATAAAGGAAGGACCAGGAAGTTATAAAAGAAATGATGTCTTTAAGTCTGTGGTGTGATGAAGTCTTTGGAAAGTGGAAAGTCAGAAGAGGTTAACTGTTTTGCTTTATTATGTTTGTTTCTTTGTTTTTAATCAGCTGTGACTTTTTTGTTCTTTGAAACTGGTACACAAAGCATTAATAGAAGATGTAGTATGATATGGTGGCATAAGAAGGGCATGACAAAGAGTTGAGGGCATCGTTTCCAGCTTAAGCAAACATAATTGTACATGGACATTAAGAAATACTTCTTCAGTGAAAAGGTGACAGCCTTGGGGAGTTAGTTACCAGAATATGTATTAGAGGTTAAGACCGCTGAGACATTTAACAATTTTTGAGATACCTGAATGAAGACAAGGAAAAAAGGAGGGAGACCTATCCAGGGCTTACTACTATACTCTTGCAGACCAGAAAGCCTTAGTCTCCTTCTTCTGGTGTGTTATTATGGAGTATAATATCAGAGTAGCAATGAGACATTTTAGACAAGCAAAATGCTGAATTCACTCATAGCATATCATGGCCCATTGTTTACATAACCAACAGCTGACAATGTAATTTGTAAACTGCATAATGAAACAGTTTCAAAATAAGATTTCCATTTTATAATCTCAACAAGACATTCTTGGGCATGGGCAGTATAAGCATATATGCTTCCCACATGGATAAATTGCTCACCTAAGCTTTGCAACAACACTGCCTGGATAAATTCCCCAGTTATTCATACTGCCTCATGGCTGAAGTGTGTATTTGCCATGGCATAGTGTTTATTTATTTATTGAAGTGAGTGGAATGGGCCAGAAATCTAATTTTCATAAGTAATCCAACTCACAATGGTACATCATTATGTGACATCATCACCATAATCATCTTTTTCTAAGATGCTTGTTGTGATGAGGATCAAGGTAGTAGGAAGATGAGTAAGGGAAAACAGACATCCCTATCCACAGCAACAGTCTCAAGCACATCAAGTGGGATCTTCAGTTATTTCCAAGAAAGTTGAGAGAGAGAGAGAGAGAGAGAGAGAGAATCCCTCCAGCATGCCCTGGGTCTGCTCTTGGGTCTCCTTGAAGTGGTGTGTGTTAGTATGGTCCCTATTAGATCAATGAAAAGTCTAAATATCGAACAGCTTAGTGATCGACAAAGCCGTTCTTTGAAATAGGTATTGTTGGGGGCTGCGACCCCCACACCCCTGCTAATTATACATACCAACTTCGAGATTGCACTACAGTGAGGAAAGGGGAAATTTTCCAGTCTTCACTGTACCGCAATCTCACAATAGCAATTTCGAAGAATAGCATTTTTGATCACTAAGCCGTTCGATATTTAGACTTTTTGTTGATCTAATAGGGACCCTGCTATTACACCTCCACTGGGAAATGCCTAAGGGTCCTCAGAATGTGCCCACTCCACCACACCTGACAGCAGTTAATACAGAAGTGCAGTAACAATCACCAAATCTCTCAGTTTGTCACAGAGGTTGAGTCCAGCTACCATTCAAAGGAACCTCATATCTGCTGTCCATATCCTTGACTACCCAAAGCTCATAGCCATAGGTAAACATGGGAACACAGTGTGACCAGTAAATTGATATATTTGTCCTATGAGACCCAACTATTACTTTCAAACCACAGTCCATTAGAATGCCTGCAGTACTGCCATCACTACACAGTAATGCTGGTCACTCACTTGATCCCATATTTCTGAGCAAGAACCAAAATACTTAATCTCTACCTGGGGTAGCTGCTCCCATTCACCTAGAGAGCAATGACCTTTGACTTGGAGCTGCGGACCTTCATCCTATTCCAGCAGTTAATTTCTGCAGTGTAGACTATAGTTTCATTTGTAAACAACAACCCTCAAATCCTCAGACTAAAGAGTCTTCAAACTTTGGCTGTACCTTGATATCCTGCTAGGGAAAATCATGAACAGGAGTGAAATGCCCATTTGAGTATCTACAATATAGCACTGAAAATGCAGACACAACTCTCACTCCTCTAATGCAGGGACAAAATGGTATGTAGCAGTGATCATAGGACACCATACTGTTTCAGAACTTACCACAAGACATCCCAACTTTCATATCGACAGCTAAGCTTCCTCAAAACCAGCTTCCTGATGACCACTGTTTTATATGACAAATCTCGAATGGACCTGGAAAGATATTGTCCCATAGCAATGAATTGCATACAAGATGATTTTTTTCACATATTCACAAAGGCATTGACATTATCACAATCTGGTTTAAGACCTTCAGATATTAAGATGCTTCCACCATATTTATGAGTAGACACATAGACATGACACTTACATCTATTTAGTTTAAAGCCTTTCTACTCCAGACTGTCCAGGAACTGGGTAAGTCACACATCATATTCCTTCTTCCTAACTTCTGTTAGTGAAGAGCATTAATTTTGTTGACTAATCATTCAATCCCTTCAGTCACTGCAGCTTCCACTCTGAAACACTTCTGGGAATTATGATATTCTAAAAGGCAACCTCAGAAATGTTTATCTTTCTAGACGGGTGTTGAATGGATGCAGCCTTGAGTTAGCTTCCTCTAGTCTAATTTGCCATTTTTTTTTGCATCTTACACAGACAAGAATTTAGTAGTAGTCATAGCTGTATTGAGTTTTTCAACTGCTTGAATTTGATAATGTTCCCTTCTAATTCATTTGTTTCCATCTTGATGGTCTATGCATTTTCCAGCTTGTTTTGCTTAAATAGTGCTGCATTACTATTCACTCGTCCATTTTGTTCCATTTGCAAAATGATACCTGCAGTCTTTTGCACTTTAGCTGCTGCTCATTTCTGCTTCTAAGAAACAGTGGGAATTTTAGTCAGGCCCAGTTAAAACTATAATGCAGAACTGCCCTGGAAGACAACCAAAACAAAATAAATAAATAAATCTAAACAACTGTGCAACATTTTGCATAATCTATCATATACTTAAGAAAGGTGCCAATAACTATTTTTGTTATTACACTTGTTAACAGTACAATCTCTTTTAGCATATCTAAATGAATCCTGAAAATGTTGAGAAACATGCATACTGCCATTAATTTTGACACACAGTAGTTCTGAGATTATTTAGACCTAAACCACTATACACATTTATTTGTGCTGCCTTTCCAACTATTCTTATACTATTCTTTCAAGTAACATTAACATTAGGCATAGACAGTAGTACTTATACTGCTGTCTGCCTGCATTTGTGAGTCATTCTGTAACTGTACAATACGAGTTCTTTTATTCATATCAATGTCATAAGCATTGTGCTTCAGTTGTTTTAGCTCTTATGCTTTTCCAAGGACACTACCTGGCACATTGGATTGTATTTTTCACACCTATACTTGCAAGCAAGCAAAATGTGCCTCAGTGCTTTTCATCTGTGCTATATGTCAGAAGACTGCATAGAAATCTGTATATAGTATCCAGTAGATTCAGTGATTTAAAATATTTTTTGGAAGTTTATGCATTCTGCACCTACATCAAATTTAATCACAATCTTTTCTGACAAAAATGATTATTGATACCACCCATATTGCCTATAGTGAGTCCTATATTCACATTATTCATTTGATATGTGCCTACATAAATTTCTGTTTTCTTTGGTTCTTCTGACTATAGTATATGTAATCCTTGTTGCAATGCTTTATTTCATATGTTACACATTTTTGCAAAACAGTTCTAACATCTATACAATCCACAATTGCCACTGATTGCTCTACAGTATGCTTTCTAGTACCTGTAGCCATAGTGCGTGCTTTGACTGTTGTTGTCTGACTGCTCATTTTATACTTGGCTCAGCCTTTAATACCCCACAGTCACCAGAAATATTATTTTCTAATTTTATTTTATTCATGTTGAGTTTTATATTGTTTCATTTATATCCACATTGTTTGTTTTTCACACCTCCAGTTACTCGGTCATAATTTTAAGCTCAATGCTTTGTATTTTAATCACTATATACTCAACTAGTGTTTACTAAATGCTAAGCCTGCTTCTCTCAATAGTCTTTCTATAATTTGACCATTTTTGGAACTACACTCACTTATACCCCTTAACAGTCAATCATGCAAGTCTCCAAACCTACAGAATTTCACATTATGTTTCAGATTTGTCATGTAAGCATCTATTGGCTCTTACCTTGTTCTGTTTAAAATGTACCTGAAATAATTTCTCTCAGGGCTGCCAATTTGCTATTGTCCTCCTTTTCTAGCCTATAAGCATTAAATAATTGTATTGCTTAATTGCCTATGACATGAGGGAGCATTGTACTTTCAGATTGTTCTGGCTTCTTTGCAACTCCATTTGCACTGAGATACAGCATGAATTTTTCACTCAAGAGTTTCCAGTTTTCATACAAGTTACTGGGCAGCATCAGAAATGGTGGTGCTTGAAGTGAAGAAATTCTGAATCAAAAATGAAGAACTGAAGCAATGGAGGCTGGTGGTTTACCCATATTATGAGTCATGACTGAAAAATAGAAAACAATATTACTGTATAAAAGAGTGAGATGTCAGCATTAAAACTCATTGTTGTGCAAAAAAATGTATCACCACTCTTCTCAATGTCAATAATGCAGAAATTTGAAAACTAAACTTTTACCTATTTTATTGTAAATCAGACAATGAATTAGGCTACTTCTTCACATGCATGTGACACCATAGAAAGGTCCTTAAGCAAAAAAGAATTCAAAAACTAAAGAAAACAGCTTTGCAGGATCCATAACTTAGTGCAGCAGAGAAAAACAATGGATGTGTTCAAAAGTTACATTTTAATACTATGTAGTACACGTATGCAATTAAGTACATGCATAACCAAATGAATGAAGAGGAATTAGACTTCACTACATTTAATAAGTTTTATTGAGCTCACTGTTGACAGAGAAGTTATATGGCAAACACCCCCATTTTAAAGTCACAACTACAGTATCTATCTATCTATCTATCTATCTATCTATCTATCTATCTATCTATCTATCTATCTATCTGACAGTGGTGGCAGCAAAGGGGTGGGGCTGCAGGAAGCACCTAAATGGGTGGAGCCAAATACAGTGGGGAAGGGCTGTATTACAGCAGGTTAATAATCATTACCTATGATCAAACAGATGTGGTCATTCACTTTTATCCACAGACTGCTTCAGTACAAACCCACTCATTATAGCCACTTTACTGACTATATACACTTTAGATGTCTACCCATAATCAACACTCCATGTGTCCCCTGGTTGCCCATTAGTCTCCCTTTCACTCCCCCAATAACATCCTCTGTTTTTCCCTCATCCTGGCCCCACACCATCCTTGCAGATCACTTTGTTCTTGCTTTTTTATATTTCATCTTACTTTTAACCCCCCATGCTTTTAACACTCTGTAACTGGCCAAGACTACACTGTAATTTAAGTCTGGAAGAAGTAACTGAATTAAGATGGGGGAGTGCTAGCACCCCAGAAGTTATAAAGTTGTAGATACACTGAAGTGCATCTTAGATTTTTGTTTTAATCAACTTTTGATTTATTTTATTTATTTTATTTATTTTATTTTATTTTACATTTGTTAACCGGGCTAGTCCAGCTGGATACAAGTCCATTTTCAGTGGAGGCCCGAGGAGAAAAGCTCTGCTATCTACTACATGGTCACAAAAACAGTACATACAAAAATATCACAATGGTTATAAGTCAAGTATGCATATAAGTCACAAGTAAGAAAGGCAGTAGCAACAATTTCAGGAAGTTTATAAAGAAGGGGATAGAAAGACAAGGTAATTATTTAAGTACAGAAGTGGTAAGAGAAGGGAGAGAAGAATTAAGTTTTGAGTTATAAGAGAAGTATTGTTATTTAGTTGACAGGAAAAAGAAAATAAATTGAAGAAATATATTTGGAAGAATCTATGCGGATTGAAGGAGGAGAATAGAAGGTCATAGAGGAACTAGATCAACTGGGATTGATGCAAGAACAAAGCCAGTGTTTAGTAAGAAAGAGTTTCAATTTAGTCTTAAATAGTGTAATGGAAGTTGGTTCCAGATCTTACCAACTGAGTTTGAAAATATGGAATCACCTGCTGTATTCTTAGAACGAGAAGTTTGAATCAGTAGTTTATTAGAAGAGCGTAGGGCTTTTAAGTTATTGTAGGGTTTTATAAGGGTGGAGAGCATGGGTATGTTTTCAGGGTGGTAAAGGGCTTTGTGGGCAAGTGTAAGCTGATAGTACTGAATTAGGTGGGGTAATTCCAGCCATCCTAGTTTAGAGAGGTTCTGACAGTGATGTGTTTTATATGGAGAGGCAGTGGCAAACCTTGCAATGTTGTTGTAGGCTGTTGTGAGCTTATTAATGTTATGCTTGGATAGGTTAGAATAAATGGGGGAAGCATATAATAAAGTGGAGATGAGATGTGTTCTTGCTATGGTAGTTCTTGCTTCAGTAGTGAGGAAAGTTCTGATTCTATAGAGAGAACCTAGTTTTCTATTAGTTGCTTTAATGCTGGAGTTAATGTGAAAATCAAATTTTAGTAGATTGTCAATAGTAATACCCAATAGTTTGGTTGTTTGGTCAGGAGATATAAGGGTGCCATTGTTAGAAGTAATTGTGAAATTAATAGGGGGAGATAGGTGTGTAGGTGAGAAGAGGAGGAGTTTAGTTTTTTTAGGGTTTAAGAGGAGACAGTGGTTAGAGAACCATTGCTCAATAGTAGTGAATGTCTTTTGGGTAAGGTAGTGAAGGTCAGCTTGGTTTGTGGCAGAGCAAATGATGGTGGTGTCGTCAGCATACTGAATGCAAGTAGTTAGGGTGTGGCAAGATACAAGTCATTAATGAAGACGGAAAATAAAAGAGGACCTAAGATGGAGCCTTGAGGGACCCCTAAGGTGGTGGGGAGAAGTTCAGAGAGATTGTTGTTCCATAAAACAGCCTGTTTACGGTTTTGAAGGTAGGAAGTGAACCAAGTTAAGGCAGGGGTGTCAAGAGAGTGATTTTAAGTGATGAAGAAGGAGTTGGTGATTCACCATATCAAAGGCTTTAGAAAGGTCTACAAAGAATGCTGATGAGAGAAGATTGCTATTACGGTTAATATTAATGGAGTCAGTGAAGGATATTAAGGCTGTGGTAGTACTGTGGTAAGGGCGGAAGCCATGTTGGCAGTTAGCGAGGAGATTGTTAGAAAGGAGGTGATTAAGTAACTGTTTGTGGATGCATTTCTCCATTATTTTTGCAATAGGAGATAGCAGTGCTATAGGGCGGTAGTTAGAGTATTCAAATGAGTCGCCTCCTTTGAAGAGGGGGATGATGTGTGAGATTTTCCATAGGGAAGGTATAGTATTTTCGGTTATGGTTCTGTTTATTAGTAGAGAGATTGGGTAGGCAACCGCTTTGGCACCTAGCTGGAGATATTCAGCTGGGAGTTTGTCAGCTGAAGGGGTAGAGGCTTTAAGTTTTTGAAGTAGATTTAGAATATAGGAGGTAGGTATGGGTTTAAGTTGCATACGTGGAGGAGTGTAGCTTGGGCTACCTAATAAAGTGGGGTCAGGGGTTTGTTGGTTGGCCAGATTAAGTATAGTAGATGTAAAGAAGTTATTAAAAGCATTAGCTGTTTGTAAGGGAGAGTCAGGGCAGGAGCCAAGTGGATTTGGAGTTTCAACTTTACCGGGGGACAGAAGTGTGTTAATAGATTTCCAAAATTTGTGTGGATGATGGTGGGATGATTGCTGTAGGCGGAAGTAAAAGTTCTTTTTATCTTTAATGATAGCTGACTTTGTCATGTTCCTTTTTTGTTTGAAGTTAAGGTGGTCAATGGGTTCTTTGGAGGTTCGCCACTGAGACCATGCCTTATTTCTATTAAGGATCAGCTGTTTTGTGTTGGTTGTAAGCCATTGGGCTGTTTTATATTTCATGCGGATAGATCGCATGGGTGCATGTTGGTCTAGAATAGAAAGAAAGGTTTTATTAAAGAGGTTAACAGCGTCGTCGATAGGGAGAGTTTTAAGAGGAGACCAGTTAACCAGGGTAAGGTCATTTTGAAACTCTTGAGGGTCAAAGTGTTTTTTGCTGCAACATAGTCGAATTAGTGGAGGTTGTTTTAGCTGAGTTTTGTGCCTAATGATGTATGTGAGAGAGTGGTCACTAAGGTCATCTGGGAGGGTACCTGTTGAATACTTTTGTTGGGGACTATTTGTAAGGATCCAGTCGAGTATGGTATCTTTATTATTGCTCTTATTAGTTCCGGTTGTAGAGTTGATGGTTTGGTGGAATCCGTGCAGGTTGATAAGGGTGGATGGATTAGCTTGATTGCAAGCATTCCAATCAATATTGAAGTCACCTAGGACTATGGTTTCTTGAGGAAGATTAGTAGAAAACCAGTTAAGTAGGTTTTCTAATATGGGGGGGTTGTTGCCTGGTGGAAGATAGGTGCAGATAATATTAATAGTTTTGTGTGGGTTAAGGAGATTTTGAAATAAGAAGTTCAGCGTTAGAGTCATATGGAGGGGTTTGGGCTGATTTCTTCACATCCAGACCAGTTTTAAATAGAATGGCTACCCCACCACCTTTTTTATTAAGATGGTCCTGTCTTAGGATGTTATAGCCAGGGGGAATGATTTCATTATCTTTTATAGGGGGTTTGAGCCAGGTTTCGGTAAGACAGAGAATGTCAAATTGCTGGACTTCTAGAAGGGCATGGAGAGCTGGAAGTTTATTGCAAATGCTACGGATGTTAAGATGAGCTATTGAGAGAGATTTAGTAGGTTTAGCATCTGGTGTATGAGTATTTTTGATTTGTGGGGAGTTAGGGGGTGTTGTTGAAGTGTTTGGGCCTGGGTTGGGGTGGATGTCCCCATCAAGTAATTGTAGATTATGAATGAGGTGATTTAATTGTGAAGGCTTACAGAAGTACAAGTATTTTGTGTGTTTGAGAATAAGGTATTTGATATGTGAGAGTCTGTGATATTTAGAGTCAAGATATGTGTTGCAATATGTTAGACTAAGATGTGTTGTGAGTGTAGATGGGGGGGTAGTTTGGGTGTGTCTATGTGGAATGTTAACATTAGGATTTAATGGTTGTTCATAGTAGGTTATTAGGTAGGTGGTGGAAAGAATAGTTAGAAGAGTTAGTAGTAGGAGAGGATGGTGAGTGTTGTACATGTTGAGAAGAGTAAAAGACCGTATAAAATAGGAGAGTTAAGAGGTAGAGAGGGAGTGAGTGGGAGGGGATGACTATGGAGTAGGCGGAGAAGAGTATGTTCTGATTGGTTGCAGAATGTGGTGGGTGTGGTTATGTGGGGATAAATGTAGAGGTGCTAGGGGCGGGTGGAATTTGGGGGCAGGGAGGGGAGCGGAGTGAGCCCACAGGGCGAACGGAGCGGGTAGACACAAGAGAGAGGAGTTCAGCAGGAAACAATCAGAGAAAGTGAAAAACAGACAGGTAAGTGAGTGAATCAGTGAGTTATTTAATGTATAGAGATAGAAATAAAGAGGAGCTGGAATGGAGGATTATAGGTGGAGTATGAGAGGTCAGGTTAAGAAGCAGTTCAGGAAGACACTACAGTTAGAGGACAGGTAAGAAAGGTTAGTGAAGGCAGAAGATAAGCATAAGGGTGGGAGAAAGGGAATCCACAGGAGAACAGTAGAAGAGGCGCCACCTGGTGGCAAGATGTATGGTTACAGGGACAGACAGTATGGTAGAGGGCTAAGTACTGAAGGGGAGGGGGGAAGGAGTGTGTTATGCTAACACACAAGGATAGTTGAGGAAGATAGAGATAGAAATGAAGTGGAGGTATCTAATGTGGATAGGCACATTTGTAGGCTGCTGGAAGTACAGGAGGGGTGCTTAACTCGAGATACACTAAAACAGTAAGTCTGGTCAAGCAACAAAATGTAGCGTACTTTAATTCTCAAAGTGAGTCGGTGCCTCTTGAAAGCACAAGATATGAGCTCAGGTTTGAGGTTCTTTTGTTCCCAGAAGAGTGGAAGGCAGGAAAGGAAGCTGTGCTTTAGTTACACAGGAGACCACTCTGTTAAAAGGTAATTGGGGAAAGAGATAGTGAATGAATAGAGCTTATGAGCTGGCAGAGAAAAAAGTAACAGTGGAAAAGCTTATTTAAAAACAACATTAACACTGTAATACTGGGTACAAAACATTAAACATTGATTTTTAATGTTGATGACATTGATATGACATTGATATTTAATAATGATGGTGTGAACAAGAAATTATGAGTAAAGAAATATATTATATTCATTATTTCTGGGAATAGCCTTCCTATCCCTCCAAAAAGACAGTTACCTTCTGTGTACCACTCTGGTGTTAGGTTAGGATGAAAAGTAAAAGAACAAATGGCCAGAGGCATATATTATACTGCTGTGTGTCTGGGAGAAGAAACCAAAGCACTTGAATAAAATCCACAAAGAGAAAAGGGCTGCACATAGAAGGAATGAACAGCCAAAAGCTCAACAGTTGAACCAAGTGTTTTTATATGGCAACACTACTCAGTGCAGCACTATGCCAAAGATCAGTAGCTATCACCATACACAGCTTCTTACTGAGTTCAGTACTGATACTTGACTGTTACAGAAAGTGAAAAAAATTATGCATACTACTTTCGCAAGGCCAGAATAATAAATGCTTATTTTAAACAAATGACAACAGTGTCGGTTACATTTCTCCACAGACAACCCTTGCATCCAGTTGAAGCCAACTTTATTGACTGAGTATACCTCAGATATAAGAATGTGATAAAATAAAAATAGCAACAATCAGACAACGTAATTTATTTTAACCCCCCCACACACAGATGTAACCATCAATTATTTCCACATCGATTCCGTCAGCAGTTGTATGCACAAGTAGTAGATGACACCATTTCCCCATCAATCCTTTCAGTAGTTAAACTATGTATACACAAGCATTTAAATGAAATGTTTCCCTTAGCAATGCCTTCAACAGCTTCTCCATGAATGCTCAAGCATTTAACTGGAACATTTTGCCCAACAACTCCTTCAGTAGTTTGTGCATATATGCTCAAGCACTTAAATGAAACATTTCCCACAATGACCCCTTCAGTAGTTTGTCCATGTATGGACAAGCACTTCACTAATATCAAAATGAAACATTGCCCTCAATGACCCCTTCAGCCGTTTGTATGCACACTCATATATACATGCACTCACATACACTTCTTCCCACATCCTGGCAGTAGCACACATAGTGCCTAAAAAATACTTTGAAATAAATAAAAAGTTTCCCCATGCTCATCCATCCTCTTCCACATTAAGTGCTTATTTCGTCTTGGGTCAGGTTGCCTCAGTCACCTAAGGCAACCTGAGCTGGTAGAAAGGGCTCCTTGCTGCATTTTGCAGCAGTCCATCGAGTTGCTTACTGAGTGACACTTCTGTCACTGACGAATGCTACCTATCAAACCTGAGTGATGATCGGGAAGCCTAATGCCAGTCTGTTTTCAAAACAGCTCAGTAATTGGAAGAAGCAGAATTTTTTTTTCTTTTTGTTTTGGGTCTCCTTGAAACACAACAGAAAATCAACTATCATTGATTGTTGACTTTCTGAGTTAGCATGTTTCTTTTTTCTCTCTCTGTTTTTAGGTGGAGAGGTGCTACAGCACAGCAGCCAGTATCACAAGTTGCCCCTGTCTATCTATCTATATATTTATGTACATATGCACACACACACACACACACACACACACACACACACACACACACACACACACACACACACACACACACACACACACAGACAAACACAAACACAGAAAATCTAACTTAGGTAATGTCACAGCATGATGGAATAATAAGTCCTCAAATTAAGGAAAAAAAGGTGAAACAGGATGCATCTGATCACTTGCCACATGAAGATGCTCTGGAGTCTTCAGTGGGGAACCAGTAGAAAAGTTCAGTGGGATCTGCACAGAAAGGGAAGGAGCAACAAAGACTGGCAACTCTGACATAGCCAATGTTATGGTGTGACAGACTAGTAAGTTACTATATGAAAGAGTAATGGATGAAGCAGGATGCAGCTGAAGCGAATATGTCACAGGAAAATGTTCTGAAACTTTCTGTAGAATGCCCACAGGAAACAGAGAGCAAAGAATGTGCCCTCAGTTTAGAAGAAAATGACCTAAGGGAAGAGTTGCTTGATTTAATAGAGATAGATAAACATATTAAGATTGATAAAAGAGATTACAGAAAGTAAATAAAACCCAAAATGTTAGAAGTCGGATAAAACAGATGGGCACAGTAATCAAGACTACTAATAGAAATTCATGTGATATAACAGAAATAAATAGGATATATTACTGTCCAGCTAAATTAATAAAGTCTTACCACAAAATGCAGAGCAGTAAGGGAAAGGAAGGGACACAATCAGATGCCATCCTGGAAGCATCAAATAGAGAAAACTATAAAGCAATTAAAACAGGAAGTCTCACCATTAGAAAAGTATAGAAAAGGGAATAGATCAACATAAATACTTAGAAAGATAGATGCAAAAAAGTAACGTGCAGTATCAGAACAGACCAGGATATATCATACAGTATTACAAATAATCAACTAAAGATATCAGCACAGGCAGAAAAAATTAGAAGATCTGCAGATAAATATAAAAGTTCAAAATAAGCAATTTATTGATGACCCAAAAAGTTTTATAAATAATTGGGAAACAAAGCAAAAGGAATAGAAACACCTCCAAAAAAGAAGAAATAGTAATATTTTGGAGAAATATTTACAAATACTCTGTGAAACATTAAAAAGATGCAGAATGGATAGAAGAAGTAAAAGAAATGGTAAGAAGTTCAAATGTATAAGATATTAAATGGGATGATGGCCAGAGAAATTAAAACAACATTAAGAAAAACTCCTAATTTGAAAACCCCAGGCCCAGATACATCACCCAACTTTTGGCTTTATCATGAAGATTTAGCCCTGAGTAAGAACTACTTATATGTGCATCTCAAACAGACACCAATCATGTTAACAAGAAGAAAAATGATACTCTTCCTTAAGAGTGAACCTACAAGCATTCTTAAAAACTATAAACCAATAACTTGCCTTCTGATGATACAAGCTGTATAATGGAATTGATGACTTCAGAGCTCATAGTCATTTAGAAGAAAAACTTAATCATGGCAATAGGACAAAATGGTAACAAAAATAAGTCATATATAACAAAGGATCATTTTTTGCTAAATAAATTAAAAATGGTGAATTTGTAAATAAGGGGAAGAATCTAAGTATGGCATGGATAGATTCCAAAAAAGCATCTGACAGCATCCGACATTCATGAATAAAGGAGTGCTTACAGATGTATATGATACACCCTACATTGCTCCATTACATTACAGTGACCATGAAACAGTGGCAAACTACTTTGTAGCTAAGCAATGATAAAGGAAAAATTATTATCCCAGGGATAAAAATTAAAAGGGGACTTTCACTGTTTTGTCTTGGCCTTAACACATTAAGCTGTCTACTTAATAGGTTAGGTCATGGCAATAATTTGATTCCCAGAAAATATCCACACATAAACACTTATCTTCCTTTTGTGGATGACTTAAAACTGTATAGTTCATCAGAATAGGAGTTGAAAGCAAAACTGCAAGTGATTAAAACTTTATTTGATAATATAAGAATGTCATTTGATTTTGATAAATGTGTGAAAGCAGCCTTTAAAGCAGGAAAGCTGCAGCTCCAAGAAAACATCAGTCTGAGACAGGAATGTGATATAATGGAACCTGAGCAGGAAGGAGTGCATACATATTTGGGAAATGATGAAGGATTAGCAATTAAACATGAACAAATGTGAAGAAAGCTCAGTTAGGAATACTTCAGAAGACTAAAACTAATACTGAAGACAGCTGTGACATCTAGTGACAAAGTCCAAACTATAAATCAATTTACTCGTCCTGTTTTAACTTACAGTTTTGGTGTGTTTGACTGGCCCCAAAAAGTATTTGATCAGTTGGACAGAAAAACAAGAAAAATGCTTCACACTTATCAAATAATATATAATATCATTGTATACCAAGACTATACATCCCTTGTTCTGAATGAGGTATGGGCCTCCTCAAAACTGATTATTTCTATAGATCTGTAATAGTGGGACTGCATACATGTCTATTAACCTCATCACATCAAAAGGAGATGTACCAAAAAAGAATCAGGAAGTAAAATATTAAAACATGCAAAGTGTTTCTGTGGTATGTTATAAGGCTGGCCAATATGGAAGGAAAAGATATATTCTTATTCACTGTTAAAGGTTTGGGATGATTTTAGTTAATTTGCACTGTCTGTGGTTACCTTGACAGCACTGTAAGCTACCTTGTATCCTGGTATAACAATCCCATCCTAGAATGTACTCTATCAATTACTATTATTTTCTGATTTATATGCTTCTGTATCATCTGCTTAAGACATTCACAGATGTTCCTGTGTTTCTCAGGTGTAGCTTTGCTCCGATAAATAGACATACAGTATCAGTCCAAGCTGACTGTTTCAGAGACGTTACTTTATCTCTCAGCTCAATGAACCAACACAAAATCATCCTCAAAGTACCAGTACATACCTAAAGACTGTCCAGTTTTAGTGTCACTATAAAAGAAAGTGAAATATTATTTAAAGTTAATTATTATGATTAAACTGCAAAGAAACTGTAGTTTCTTTTCCTGTGAAGTTGGAAATCTCCTTTATGTTGCACATAAAATGCTTCAGTTTATCAGCTGAAGAGGTATTACCCTATTAAAGGTTAAGACACATCTTCTAACTATTCTAATGTGAAATATAGACTGTTTTATGAAATATATTTACTCATATTTCAGATTCGGAGCAATAGTCTGAGGATATAAACATTGCTGCCTGTCTTCACAAGTGTCTGTTTACTATACTGAAAACATATTTTTAAAGGAAATGAAAGGCAACAAGTTTCTTTTCATTCTTCTTCATCTTCTAAAATTAAAAATGGACACTAAGAGTTTGTAGTGAGCAAAGGCCAAAGAACCTTTATATACATACCATGTATAACTTGACATTTGAACAAGACTTCTTTGTACTTCTATATAAATCCTTATTGTTTGAAAAATGGCAAACAATTAACCTTTCCATGAAGAAACCCATTATCAGTCATAGTTAACATACCTTTTTTCAAGTGTGTTTTTCTATTTTTACATACAATAGTTGTCTTTGTTTCAAAAAGTTTGATTCTGCATTTAGTCAGCAGTACTGCATACATCAAAACCTCAAAGCTAACAGGACTGACAGAGCAGATGTGTTCATAAACATATAATTTAAAGGATCCTTTCATCTAAGGAATTTTCAAATATCCCTTTTAGCTCACAAAGCTGTTCTATTTAGCAATGTCTGCACCCATTTGTTACACTAGAAATCACATGAGGGTAATATTGATATGCAACAGCCAATCACTGGTTTTCTTGCTTTGAATGTTAGAAGCTTTGAGGTTAGATCCCGAGGCTTTTACATTTGGCCCCTAGCACTGTGATACAGCTTTAAAATAAATGCATAAGAATATACTTCATACATACTTACGGATAAAAAAAGGAAGCATTTTGTCAGGAAAATGAATACCACAGATGCACAATTTGAATTGTATATGAAAGTTTCCACTTATTGTTTGTAAGATGTGATTCTAGCACAATGTTATACATCTGTTACAGTTTTTTTTTCAAATCATTCAATAGTATGTTCTGAACAAGTATAGTTAACTGTCACACGAAAGTTCTCAGCTCCTTGGAAACTCCTTTCTTTTTCTTCCAGCTTGTTAAACTTTTTAAAGAAATTCTTAGTGCAAAAGTTAAAAAGATGTTCCCAAATGAAAGAGCTTAACTCTGAAATAGCTTTTATTTTTACCATGTGTTTTATGATTTTTAGATGTCTATGGAGTGCTCATAGCTAAGTTTCTTGCCTCTGCATGCTTTTTGTTTTTAATATCTGCAACACATAGAGATTGTTACACATATAATCCTGTTCAGATGTTATTTGCACTTGTATCATTGCTAATTATAATTATGTGTTTAAATATACTGCAGCTATTTTCTATAATCTATATTTTTATGTTACATTGGATAAAATAGGTACTAGAGAATGGATGTTTGAAAGAATGAATGAAATTAAATATCTGTATCACAGCATTAAAGGATCCATTTTTGAATGATTCCATTTACTGGTTGCCAAATGTAAAACAGAATAAATATTAGTAAATGTACAGTGAGCTATAACATCAAAATAATTTGTGCATAATATGTCATCAGGAATGCTATTACTTTAAGAAGGCATGACTTTTTTCACTTATCACCTATTAAGGAGATGCTTATGTTCTACGTTTGTTTTTACATATTTAAATGTGTGTAGAGTACCTTATAAGCTTCATTCTGTCTACCACCTTAAAAGTCTAAATGTGAAACAGGTGTTCTGTCAGGAGTGTATAAAGCAAGTGTTATATTCATTAAGGATTACTGTGCACTGATTGTTTTTACATTTGACTAAATGTTAACCTTTTCATGGTTTTGTCAAAACAGGAGCCCATCCGAACAAGAAATGTAGGATAAATCAACAGAATATGTCCTGGATGAGATGCCAGTGAATTTGTATACATACATAAACGCAAACATACAAACACACACAGACACACACACACACACACACACACACACACACACACACACACACACACACACACACACACACACACACACAAACACGCACATAGACACACACACATACACATACGCAGACACACACACACACACCACATAGACACACACACACACGCAGACAGACACACGCACACACAGACATGCACACACACACACACACACACACACACACGCACACACACACAGTGTTTCTTCCTCTGTCGCTCTTTGTCTTTTTTTGCCTTTCTCTCTGTGTCACACACACATTGCACATATATGTATGCTTAGTTTAATCACCAATTCAGATGGCATTTAGCTGCAAAATTGCAAAGTATAAAAATAAAACTTATAGATAAACAATTTTACATAAAATCTGTATTTTCCTTTAGATTTGTATACCATAGATAAAATGCATTTTGCTGCTGCTGTCCTTTGAATTGTTTTATGTCGTGCTGTTTTGACATTTTTCACAACCCCTCTATCAACATTAGTCAATAAGTGGGAGCATGCAAGGTTTTTGTACTTGTGTCTGTTGCTCTAATTATTCAGTGTGTGTGTGTGTGTGTGTGTGTGTGTGTGTGTGTGTGTGTGTGTGTGTGTGTGTGTGTGTGTGTGTGTGTGTGTGCATGCGCATACTTTTGTGTTTGCGTATTTCTGTGTTGGAAATTAGTTTCCATTTTCGTAATTAGAAACGTAATAAAGATCAGGCAGATTATTTACAAGCCTGATAAGTTAAGTGCGTGAGAGACATAAGGTTGCTTCCATCTGTCATGTGATATTGGTATGCACTGGATTCACAAGCAAAATCACATGCATGACACTGTTCATGTTTTCCACTGTTTTCAGAAATGTTCACCAGATATTGTAACAGTGCACAGAGTACTGTCATATGCAGTCAATCTAGAAAATACTGGTAGATATGGAAGGGTACACAGCCTGGCAGCACATGTGGGGAATCAGCATAAAATCATAACAGGAAAGCAAATGTTTCTAGTTTTGTTGGAGGGGATAATTTATTAAAGCATATGTTTCTAATTTTGTTGGAGGGACTACATTATTAAAGTACTTGTTCCTAGTTTTGTTGGGGGAGGACATTACTAAAGCAGGACTTTGGGAGAGAAAGATAAATGTGTTAGCTCACTTTAACAAGCTCAGTATATTTCAATGACACTATGGCCCCTTGCTTGTCTTTACAAAATAGGGTTTGGGTGTAGTGCAAAAGCAGGCTCTGTTCCCTTCATAATAGTGGGTGTTTTCCTTGTAATGTATGCTTAGATGAAGGAAAAATAAAAGAAGTGAGTTATGAACACTGCCAGACACAAACACGAAGTGTACAAAGGAATAATTATACAATGAAGTAGGGGTACCCAGACTACTATACTGTGCACCCACCACTGTCTGAGCTGCAAAGAACATGATGAAAATAAATGGCATTGTGTGTAGGTGGCACAACACAGCAGCATGTGTGTACATGTATGCAAGATAATAAGGGTCATGGGCAATATGGCGCATAGACACTGAAACACACACATATACACACACACTCTCACTGTCACTTATGTATATGTGTGTTTATGAGTGTGTGTACATCCCAACATGGTGGTACTTCCTAATGCACAGAACAAGGACTGCACTACTGCATCATTCCTGGTGCACAAGAATGTTAAATACTATACATGTCATTTTAATCCTGTGTGCATTTCATCACCCATTCAAGTATACTGAGCACCATTTGAGATCATTATGTAGTGTTTTTTTTGATTAACATTACTCTTAAGCTACATTTCATTGTCTAGTTAACCTTTCATTTAAGAATAGCCCCTATTTGCTTGTCAGTATAACTATGGAGAATCTGTGCTCTAGCAAACATGCCAGTAGGTTGAATGATAATTTATAATAAAGTTATACAATGTAATGTGTGCTTCTGTCTAGCATGTGCCCAGGTAAATGTATGCATTGCATACATATGTCTGGCCACAAACTGTACAGTATCTGCATAGCCCCGTGAATGTTTCTGCCTGTGTGACAGTATGTACTCATGGGCATTCCTTTTGTTTTGGTAGCTTTGTATTGAAACTGGAAGAGGAGGTTGTTATTCCTATGTTTGGCTCGAGACCATGAAGCTCAATGGCTGATAGCTGCAGTTGTACTGCAGCAGGTTTGAAGTGACAGCCTTAGTACACCGTATGAGGGAATCTAATTGTGGCAGCAGTGCTATTCATGTTGTTAGGCTCATTTACAGAGATTACCTACACCAGGGCAGATTAGGTACACTGCAGCCTAAGATGTGTCTTGCCTGTGTGCACTGTTTTTTGTTTTTATGAATCATATTCATTTGTCTCTGCATTTTGAAGAATACTGATTGTATGGTCTTTGTATAGTGTCTACCAGCCCTATCTTTTTTATTAGCATAAATTGTAACTTGGTCTAATAGGAAGACTATATACTTGAACTGACATTTAGCTAGTAAACACTGTCTGTACTAATAAAGTAATGCCAACATCAGTATAAGGACAAATAGACTACTTTTATGCCAGAATATTTACCTCATTACCCCTTGCAGCTCAGAATAAGATCTATTATCACTCAAATTCCCAGTAAACAACCCTGTTATGATATATCATTTAGTGACTTTCATCCAACTTGTCTCTTTCATTGCAACACATCAGACAAAAACATGCACAGACAATGCCTTCGAAGGCCAATTCACATTCCCATCTCTCACACAACAACTGCTGTCACCCATAGAAACAATAATTAGCATACCCCTTTTTTCACTTTCAAGTCCAGCAACTGAATATGTAAGAATGAGTGAGTTTATTTATGAGATTCAGAAACATCTCAGGTGCAGCTGCACCATGCTGGATGCTGTTTACCTATAATGTGTCACAACGCGTGGAGCATATTAAGAATTAGTGTGGAAAAGCAGCATGAAGACAATAACTCAGTAAACATTCCACTCATGGCTAAAGTAGGGACTGTGATGAAAACTCTTATCCCTAGCAGGACCCTTAGCATGCAATGAGAAACTTCTGCGAACGTGGAGCATGTAAGTGCTTTGATGTGGCAAAGCATTCTCAGTTGTGCATTGAAGAGCAAGATGGAAAGATGATCTAACAGACTTAAAGGATCAATACAGTGTGACTTCATCTAATTTTGACCAAAGTAACGGGCTGAAATGGGAGTGTAGGAAAGTTATGAAAAAGGGAGAAGGAAGAAGAAGGAAACGTATAAGAGGAAATGCTAAGGAATGAACAGAATGGTGGTGGGGAAAGTTGGGTAACATTTTTTTGGAACAAGCACCCATTTTATATAGATAAAACTATAAGTTGGGGAGGCAGTAAGGGAAGTAAAAGTAAGGTAAGACAGTATGTTGGGTAGCAGGACCACACATGCAAACACAAAAGGCATAGAAGACTAAAATGGGAGGTGGTAACACACTGAAGAAGGGGAGTACAGTGGAGTAGGAGACATCAGACAATCAAAGGGAAGACAATGGTGATTCAGAGGACTGGGCAGTAAATGAGGGAGGGCATAGATGAAAAAGGAAGGATAATACTGGAATGGGGGAATAGGGTGGGTATGGAGACTAATATCACTCTGCTCACTGGGGACTCAGTAGTGGAAGATAAACCCCCCATCTTGGGCACCATAATCACTGTGCCCTGACTCTGATGTTAAAGCCAGTGAGGGGAGGGATGCAACTCTGCAACCTACATAGTGAGTTTTCCAGGTGACAGATGTGGGCATCAAGGCATTGGTCCACCAACTCCCCAACCAACTCAACAAGCTAGCTCCTCCTTCTGATGAAAAGGTCTGTACTCCTGGCAGAACCAGAAATAGAAACCACCACAGACTTCACTGGTGAAGCCTCAACAGAGTGAGGGCTTGAGGGCATATCCATCTCCTTTTTCTCAGCTGTACTTTCAGAGGTGGCCTTGGTAGCATGCTGTTGAGATCAAGGAGGTGGTACTGGTCACTGAAGGCTGGTGGACCTTGATGAAGTCACAGGCTGATCTGTATAAAAAATAAAATAAATGGACAAAAACAACAAAGCAAACCACAATGAAATGCAATAAACAGAAAGGATAGCAGAAAAAAGGGTGTGACAGAGAAATGCAAACATACAGTTTCATACAATAATATTTAACTAGTAAAATATATGACCTTAGAAGTGTCTGCAGTACACCTGGAAAGCATATCATTAACTGTAACAGCTCTGTACTACCTATAGAAGTACTTGTGATTTTACATTGGCAACCATTATGTCCCCCCACCCTTGCTGTAATGTACGTGGTGCAGATAGACAGAAGAAAAGCACCTGCATTGTGAGCTGAAGCCAGAAGCCAGAACCTACAGACTTTGAGACGTAAAAGGTAAGTGTACACCCTGTTGAGCCATCATGGCAGGTGAATTACTGTCAAACATATGCTGATCCTTGTTAATGCACAACCTGTGTGGACTGAAAGGTCTTCATCACACAGCTAACTGTACATGGGAGTATATTTTAGCATAGGTGCTTCCCTATGCACAATAAAAGGTGTTCTACCTGTGATATGCAGCTACTTAAACACCACTCAGTCACATGACAATAAATCATGTGCCCCCTCAAATAGTGCAATGTGCTCTGAAAAAAGCAGACAGAAGAAGAACAGTTACTGTAGGAACAGAACATGGGACCTGGCCAATTTACAACCATGAAAGAAAAGTGCTTTACCGTTTTGAGCCATCCAAGCATCACTGCTATGAATAAAGTTAAGACGTTAAGAATCACATATACTACCAATATTTTACAATGGTAAACTGGCAGAAGTAGCAAATAGGTACATTGACAGGTGGACCATCATTCCTACATTAAAGCTGACACATATTGTAAATACATAGGTGTGAGGAAAGCAGGTTCTGTCCCTGACCAATATATACATATGCAAAGAGATACAAATAAATATATTATTATATATTTATACATAAACATATATATATATATATATATATATATATATATATATATAGCATATATCCATCTGTCTATTTATGTGTGTGTGTGTGTGTGTGTGTGTGTCTATATGTACACACATATATATATATATATATATATATATATATATATACATATATATATATATATATATATATATATATATATATATATATATATATATATATATATATATGTGTGTAGTTTCACTTCATATGCACAAATTGTTGAAATATCGAATTTCAGCAATTCGTGTCAATGAAGCTGAAACCTCAAAAATAATGAAAGTGCATAATCGCGAATAGGACTATGTCGAATTCACGCTTATGCATTTACGTTATCCTACGGAAGTGTTCGGCTGGGTTGGTGTCTGCAGGTTAAGGTGAGTGAGTGTGTGTGAGTGTTTTTGTAACTTGTACGACTGGGTTAGGGTAGGGAGGTGGAGGTATGATTGTGTGTGTTGGCTGTGTGTGATTTATTTTTTTTACTGTTTGTACCATCTCTGAGTTAGTATATTATAAGTAGGGGGGTGTGGGGGGTGCAGGGGGGCTTGCCCCCTGCATTTGTGTAGTTTAGATGTGTGTTTGTGTGGTGCTGTGTTGTATTTCATTGTTTTGTGGTGTGGGTGTTATGGTTTGTGTGTTGTATGCTGTGTTTTCGATGTTGTGATTTTGTGACTGTAAGTTGTCTGTGTTTTGATGGTTTCAGCTTTATATTGTCGAAATGCTGAAATTTGATATTTCAACATTTCGGCTATATATATATATATATATATATATATATGTATACTTTATAAGATCAAAAACCTAAAATCACGAATTTCATAATACTGAGACCACAATTCCAAATTCTTTTGACTGAAACCTTAAAATGCCGATATTCAGAATACCGAATTTAAACATGCAGACATTACGTGTAACTCCCTTCACCAGTGCAGTATTATAATAAAAACAAAAGTGTATACTTTCATGAACAATGATTATTTCTTCATCAATGAACCAGAAATTCTTCAAAGTAAGATGTGATTTGTAGTCTAAAAAATCAATTTCAAATTGACATACTATTCACATTTTCAAAAGACATGCTATAGCTTGCACAAATTCAATACCTGTGTAGTTAGCTTTGTTTTATAGACCGTACTATCTGAAACCCACTGCCCCTAACTATATATACCAACTCTGGGATTGCACTACAGTGGAGGAAAGTGCATATTTCCCCACGCTGGTTTACCCTGCGAAAAACTACGTGGTTCAGCATTTTCAGTTTTGTTATTTTTTTGTCTCGGCAACATAAAGTTCCACTTTATGGGCTTTCGATCATTTAAAGTAGATCCAGATTTGCAACCAGAACTTGCTTACGTTTTTGGGACCTTATTGGAGTGTAAACACTTCCAACACTTTTTTTAGATACGTAGTACAAAAAATGAAGGAGACATACCTGTATTTACAAAGACTTTAATACAAGTTCCTGCATATTTGTCAGTATTCTGTACATCTGCATTTTAAGGTTTCAGTCTTATAAGAATTTAGAATTGTGGTCTCAGTATTATGAAATTCAGGATTTTAAGTTTTTGATCTTATAAAGTAGATATATATATATATATATATATATATATATATATATGGATCTACCTCAGTAGATCGAACATATTGCAAGTTCGAACCACATATGACTGAGACCATATGTTGGAACTTGTAATAGTTTGAACACTGAAGTAAAAAAAGAAAAAACAACAAAAAACAAAATTAAACGTCTGTAGCGGGGGGGGGGGCTATGCCCTCTACACCCCCCACACTCCCACACCCCCTTACTTGAATATACTAACTCCAAGATTGCACTATATTGTGGAAAAGGGAAGTCTTCCCATTCCACACTGTACGGAGATCTCCATTCAGTCCGATCGAACATTTGCAAGTTCGAACATATGGTCTCGGCCATATGAGGTTCTAACTTTGGTATGTTCGATCTACTGAAGGGGACCCATATATATATATATATATATATATATATATACATATATATATATATATATATATATATATATATATATATATATATATATATATATATATATATATATATATATATATATATATATATGTATATATATATATATATATATATATATATATATATATATATATATATATATATATATATATATATATATATATATATATATATATTAGTTTGTGTGCGTGTGTGTGTGTATGTGTCTGTATATATATATATATATATATATATATATTTATATAGAGACACACACAGACACACACATACACACCCACACACATACACACACACACACACACACACACACACACGCACATATATACATAATTAGTGTTATATCTCGTAGGATATAAAACAGGTTTACTTGCTCCTGCATCAGGAAAGGTGCTCTAACCTCCCTTGATATTGCTCCTGCTTCTCCATCATTGCTTGAGGAGATTTGGGGAGGATATGGACATAAGTGCAATGCAGTCCAAACTGGCATGTTTACAATACAGGTGCACTGCTTGCCAGTTCTTGGGATACTATTGATCTTTGTCATTGCCCTGGTGAGATGGTGCCAAACATCCACCTTATACTGAGGACCTTAACAAGATAATCCCAATAAAGTGTCCCTAGGGAATCTATGAAGGAGGTAGAGAAAGATTTGTGATCTTCAAGTCTAAGTAGCTGAGGAGCAAAAAAAGAGAAAAGGTCCATGGTCCATCACCTGATTAGCACCCCTTAAAAAAGGCAACTACTAGCAAATAGAAATAAAAATCTAAATCAACTGTAATTGGAGTACTAAATATTGTAAAGGAGATAAGAGAACTAGAGGTGGGATCTTTAGAAAAGGTAAAGAGAAAATTACATAGAAATAAACGGAAATTGTGGGAACAATACATGCAGAATAATATTCAGGAGAAGGAGTGAGCTTTATGAGATGCAGGAATTGAGCAAGTTATGTAATGTTGGACTGCATAATTGTTAAAAAAAGGAAAACATAATGTTATGTATAGTGCGTGAATATGAAACCTGATAGTATGGCATATGTTTTGTTCTATTAATGCCTATGTCATAAGTGGTAATTTAATAAAGGTGTTGAAAAGCAAAAAAAGAAAAAAGTTCTTCAGTGTTGATCACAACTGTACTTCCAGCATTAAATGTATGTATGTGACATATGCTATGAATATGATACTGCTTGTGCTCTTAGGTGACCCCAAGCATGTTGAAGCTGCAACTTCCATGGAAGCTCCTCGTGATATATGAACATCTGAACATGAGCAATGCATCTGTCTGGTATTCAGTATGTACTCAACACCATGTAGAAATTTCTGCAATAATCTGCTTATTACATGTGATGTGTAGCTTGACCATTTCAGTGGCATTCATGAGCTGAACACTCATTTGCATAATCATTACACGTAGAAGCTCAAATCAGCATGATATAACCAGAAGCAGTGGCAAACTATCTCATCCCACTATGGAAGAAGTTGTAGAGGTCTGGCAGGAAACACGCTGCAAGTGTTTTCAGTAAAGAATGCTGTGTCATGTCAAATTCCAACTTGCTTAAGGTACATGCATTTTCTTTCAAATAAGTACTTGGAAATACAGGTACATTAGCATTTATAATAGCAAATACATGCTGCAGAGCTATGGCAGTAGATGATAGTTTTGTGATTGGGGGAAAGAGTAGTATGAGAGACAGAGAGTGCTGCTATCAAGCTTAATGGAAGACACAGCCAACACCAATTGTGCTGTAGAATTCTTAAAAGAATCGAGCTAGCCTTGAGATAGGACAGAATGGTATGCATGTCTGCAGGTGTATACCATATTTGTAGATCACATATGCTGGAAATAACAGCAACATGAAAATGCCACCGTGATCATATAGGAATACTGAGGCTACAAAACTTGTAATGTACCACAAGGGAAATTGAACAAAAAGAGGGGTAACCTATGATGTCCTTAAAGAAGGGCATTATGTCACAGTGCTCACAAGACAGTGTTTGATGTGAAAGGGAGATGAAATACTGTCACTACAATCATCTCCAAGTCATAAGCCTGCATGTTATGCAGGTTTGGGGGGTTAATATTTGCACTGGTGACTGTAGGCCTGTCAGTGTTGGAAGGTTATAAGGTCATAAAAACAAAAAAACGAAAGAATATAGGATGCACCATGAAGCCATTTATTCAAAAAATTGGGCGCTTTCATCAGTAGTACACTTTTGACTTCATCAGAATGAAATGGAGCACAAATAACAAGTTTAAATATACTAACAACCAGTATCCCCTCCCTAATTGAAATCAGTTATCTAGCCCAGTGATTAAGAGGCCAGCTTCATCTGTACCATGCATTTTTGAACAATCATCACCAAAAAATAAAATGATAATAAAAACTCAAACCCAAACATATCAAACCCTGATAGACATAAATTAAGTGTGGACCACACCTATACAAAATAGGTAAATTTATGTGTGTCTCAAAAGAAATATGTAAAAAAAATAATAAAATAACAACATCTATATAAAACATCTGTATGAACATAGAGCCATTAAGTAACAACCCCCCCACAAGAACTAGACAAAAAAAAAAGAAACTTCAGGCACATTTGTTACAGAAAGAAATTGGCTCTAAGCTTTAGGACACTAGAAATAGAGGCAACATCATTAATACCAGGGGGCTGAGTGGCATTGCATTTTAACTGCCAGTTTAATTCTTTGTACTCTAAAAACAAGTCAGCTGGCCCCTCTCTCATATCTAGATCTACTTGATCTATTGCAATAAATTTAAAACTATGAGTAGAATTATTCATAATATGTGTAGCCAAAGCATTTATGTCACTGTGTTTCTGAATATCTTAAACATGTTGATATATTCTAGTCCTGAACTTATTCAAGCTTTCCCTAACATAAAAACGTTCACACACTTGACACTTGGGTATATAAACTAAGCACTTGCTGTTACGATTAAACTTATGGGCCACTGTAATCAACCCATATCCTGCAGTAAGGATTGATGTCCCTTCAAAAATGCATTTACATTATGAACAATGTCCACTTTTCTTCATCCCCCCTTCTTTTACCACTTTGGGACTTCATTCAAGGATGTTTTTAAAACATGGACCCTTTCTATAAACTACCACAGGTTTCTCACCCACCTTTTCCCAATGGGCACATCCAGTGTCAAATATAGTCCAATTCCTAAAAAGAATATCCTTGATGGCTTGAATGTGAAGGTTGTAAGATAAAAGCAAGGCTTTATTATAGTCCACCATGTTGCTAGCACTGGTATTATTTAAAACAATGTCCTTAATACCCCTGTTATCAATGGTACCTAATAATGGGGTTAAATAACCACTAGCTCTTTTAAGGCGGACCTCCTCAAAAACCTGAATCAAAAAATTGATAGGATAACCTCTCATATTAAACATGTTCTTTAAATTATCACTTTCCATATTGAACATACCATCATCACTAATCATACAGGCTAACCTAACACACTGCCCTTTAACAAGGGATTTCTTTTGATGTAATGGATGTCAGCTCTGAAAATCAAGAAAGGAATTAGAATATGTTGGTTTCCTATAAAGGATGGAAACAAAATGTTTGCCCACTATATCCTTAAGAAGAGTAATGTCCAAATAATGGACACTGTCATTATTTGATTCCATAGTAAAACTTGAAATCCCAGTACTAGAGTTCAAAAAGTCAAAGAACTGGTTCAACTTGTTCCTAGACACTTTCCAAAATTTATAATAGCATCAAGGTATCGGCCATAAAAAGACCAATACCTAGAAAATTCAGATGTAAAAATAGTATTTAGTTCCCATTGTTTAAGGACTATAGTGGCAAAAATGGGGGCACAAGCTGCCCTTATCGCCATGCCCTTCTACTGTCTAAAGAATTGTCCCTCAAAGGTGATAAAGTTATTTTTCTAAGATGGCCTCCATAAGTGTCCTAAACATAAGAATTCTAGAATGGTCGAGACCAGAGTGCCTACAAAGAAACTCATAAAACATCTCCAACCCCACATCATGGGGGATGGAGGAAAACAGATCTTGAATATCAATTGTGACAAAAATGTAATCTTCAAAGAAATACCTATTAAAAACCTTGAACAAAAGATCCGAGGAATCCTTCAATAAATGCTCAAAGATTCTAAGGACTCTTTTCAAATGAAAATCAATAAACTTTGCCAGAGGGAAGGTTTTAGAAGCTTTAGCATCCACAATAGGTTTCAAAGTGGGGGGGTCCACTAAACTTTTGTAGATTTTAGGGATGCCAAAGACAGTTGATTGTCAAGAATAGTAACTCATTCTCAGTAATCTGATTGTCCAAAAAACAAATTGTTTAACATGATGTCTATACGTCTATGTGAAAGATGTAATTCATTCAAGGAAACTTCATCATAGGTGTCAGAGTACAAAAGCAACAACATTTTGCTAATATAATTGTTACTATCCATAACAAGTCCACCCCACTTATCTGGCTTCATAACTCTAATGGACTTATTGTTAGAGATGTCATGTAATAATTTCAACTCTTCATGGTTCAAATTAAAGTCCAAATCACACCTTTTCATACTAAGCAGTTTCCTTATTTCATTTTCACATAGTTTCTCAAAAAAATGTAGGACGGGGTGGAGAAGTTGATTAAAATGGCTAGGCTTGTTACATTCTTGGGTGACTTAAGTAGTGTGTCTTTTATCATCAGAGTAAAAACTAAAATTCAGTTTTCTAATAAATAATTTCAAATCAATCAAAAAACATCAAGTTGAGCCATTTTTGAAGGAACAAAGGTAAGGCCTCTTTGAAACAGGTTGGCCCATTCACTTGTAACAACACAACTACTGAAACTGTAAATTTTAAAGTCACCAAGATCATTCATAATACACTGTGCTCCACAATAATCTACCACCTCGACACTCTTCCCCTCACTCGCCCCCACCCTCTGGCTGTCCCTCCTCTCATTATTTGATGTCCCTGAGAGGTGTTGTTTGATGACCTTGAAAAATTATGGTCAAGCAAAGTGGACCAACCTATTTCAAAGAGATTTACCATGGAATATCCCCCTTTGTTTTTTATCCATGGGATAATAATTTGTCCTGTATTATGTATTATGGTCTGCCACTGTTTCATGGTCACTGTAATGTAGTTGATCAGTATAGGGTGTATCTTATATATTTTTAAGCACTCTTTTATCCATGAATGTGTGATACTATCAAATGTTTTTTCTGTAGTCAATCCATGCCATACCTAGATTCTTCCCCTTTTTACAGTTCTCCACTATGACTTTATTTAACAACAAATGATCCTTTGTTCCATATGACTTTCTTTTATTGCCCTTTTGTTCTACTGCCATAATTGAGTTTTCTTCTAAATGACTATAAACTCTGTCAGCATCAGTTCCCATGTATGGTTTATACTTTGTTGGAAGGCAAGTTATTGGTCTATAATTTTTAGGGTAGCTTGCAGGTTCACTCTTAAGCAGGAGCATTCATTGTTTCTTCTGCTGTTAGCCAGGTTGGTGTCTGCTCAGGGTGCTCATATAAATAGTTCTTACTGTTGGCTAAATCTTCTTGCAAAGATGTTAATACTTTTAACAAGAAGTTAGGTACTGCATCTGAGCCTGGGTTTTTCCAGTTAGAAGCTTTTCTTAATTTAATTTCAATCTCTCTGGCTGTTACTTTATCCCATTTCATATCCTGTACCTTTAAACTTCTTATTCTTTCTTTTACTTCTTCTATCCATTTAGCATCTTTGTTATGTTCCACATAATCTTCATAGATACTTCTCCAAAATGTATCCATTTTTTCTTTTTTTAGTGGTCTTCCAGTTCCTTTTACCTTGTTTCCCAATTCTCTTCAAAACATTTTTGGGTCATCAATAAATTGCTTATTTTGTACTTTTTCTTTATATTTATCTACATATCTTCTACGTTTTACCACCTGTGCTGAAATTTTTAGTTTGTTATGTGTGATAGTGCATGATATATCCTAGTCTGTTCTAATACTGGGCATTGCTTTTATCACATCTATCTTTCTTAGTATTTTTGTTGATCTATTCCTTATTCAGTCATCTTCTAACAGTGACACTTCTTGTCTTGTTTTATAGTTTTCTCTATTCGATACTTCCATGATGGTATTTGATTTCTCCCCTTCCTTTCCCTCACTACACTGTGTTCCTGTGGTAGAACTTTATCAGTTATTAATTTAGCTGCAAAGTAATATATCCTGTTTATTTCTGTTATATCGCATTGATCTCTATGAACATTCCTAATTACTGTGTTCATTTGTTTTATCAGACTTCTGGCTTTTGGGGTTTTATTGACCTTCTGCAGTCTATTTCTTTCATTGATCTTAATATATCTATGTCTATTAAATCAAGCAACTCTTCTCTTTCTCATTTTCTTCCAAACTGCGGGCACATCCCTTGTTTTACATTTCCTGCGGGCATTCTATAAAAGTTCTATAGCATTTTCCTGTGGCACATTCTTTTCAATTTCATCCTATGCCATCCTTTGCTCTGTCATATGGGAACTCACTGCCCTGTTACTCCTTAACATTGATTGCATCAGCATTTCCAATTTCTTGTTCCTTACCTTCCTGTCTAACTTCAAGTGAACTTTTATACTGGTTTCCTGTGGAAGATTCCAAAATATCTTCATATGGCACCTAACCAATAGCTTCCTGTTCCACTGGTTTCCCCTTAATTTGGATATCCATTGCTCCATCCTGTTGTGGTGCTATCTGAGTTAGATTTTTTGCACTGAATCCTTCACTTTGCAGGTAATCCATAACATCAGTTTGTGTATCTTTAACTTCTCCATTGCTAATCTCCTTTTCTTCTTTTCCTCTTTGTCTTCTTATTTTTTGTATTGTAAAGTGTTCCATGTCTGCATTCCTTTACCCGTATTTCTCTTCAAATATCTTTGGTGCTGCTCTTTTTGTATTGGTTA
>NC_056744.1:736788383-736815883 GCF_019279795.1 Protopterus annectens
GATGCATAAATTCACTGATGAAGGCTGTGTGCCGAAACCGATTTGACGTATTTATGATGGCACAATAAAATAAAAAAGAATGATACTGGATGCTACCTGTTTGTGCTGGTCCTTTTCCTTTAATAGTTACTGTTTTTGGCCATTTGCATTTGCCGTACCTGCAAGCTCTTTATGCAAAATGTAAAAATATGGCCATTCTTAAAATCTTCATAGTCTCTGGCCAGGTTTTAGATTTAATAAGTTTCAGTCTCGAATCAAATGAAGTCACAGCTAAATAGAATTCATCCAATTTCTTGATATATATTGACTATGTTTCACATATATTGATAGATGTAGATGTAGATCTATATATAAATGTGCATATGTGTATGATTATAGTCAGAAAATATTTACTCCAAAAGCTGTTAAGAAGCACTTTACTAAAAAACTTGACTGCACACCTAAGAGACATGCCAAAATATCAGTAGTCCATTGATAACATGTTAATATGTTTTTGTGTTTGGATTGCTACCTCAGTAACAAAATAAATTAACACATCACAATCACACTCACAACCACACTTCACCCCAGCACACTGAAAACAACCCAGAAAAAAAACTTTATATATATATATATATATATATATATATATATATATATATATATATATATATATATATATATATATATATATATATATATATATATATACATACAATGCAGCACACAGTCAAAGAAACACAACACACATAATATTTTCTCTGTGGGGCTTCATCACCCACATCTTATTTATATATAATAAGCTGTAGTCGACTTCACGGGAGTCGACAGTAGCAGAATTTGATGACCTGTGAGTTCAGCGGGTAGTGACACCTTCCTGTCAGTAAAATAGGAAGTTAACAAACAACTGTGTTATTACACACTGATAAATATATGTATATTTATCTATCTATCTATCTATCTATCTATCTATCTATCTATCTATCTATCTATCTGTCTATCTGTCTATATTATTTATTTATTTTATTTATTTTACATTTGTTTACCGGGAAAGTCTGACTGGGCAGATTCTCTTTTCAGCAGAGGCCCTGGGAAGAAAAACTCCACATAGTAAACAATATATAAAGAAACATAGACATAATGAAATTTTATAACAATTGCAACATAACATATGTATAATGATTTTTTTAAAGATTACATTAACAAACATGGACCTCATGAGCTTGTTTAAAACAGTAATAGAAGACAGAAAGATATCATAATTTAAGGTACATATACAATAGGCAGTAATCTGATAGTGTTGGCTAAAGTTTCTTTGTGGTTACAGCAATACAGGTGCACAATAACCAGGGGGGAGATTAATCATGCTGACATCTAACTTTCTGTATTAGCTTACTGACAGGGGCAAAGATAGGTTCAGTGACAGTTTTATATCTATGTGTGTATATGTATATATATATATATATATATATATATATATATATATATATATATATATATATATATATATATATGGGTTGGGTTGAATTGTAAAGCTGAAGTAAGCCTTGTATTATTTTGACTAGATACATTGATAGATAGGCAACTAAATAAATATTTGCTTAATATGATGCAAATGGCAGTATTTTTAATTGTGACTTAAAGTACAAGTATTTGCTTTTTTGTTCTTCTTCTTCTGACAAATAAATGCCACGGTTGTTTATATCTCGTATGGGATATATCTAGTGATACATACTATCATGCATCAGTACAGGAGTACCTTTAGTTAATCTGGTGGACCTACAGCTGGATAAGGAGTCACACAGGATCTGTAAGCAACATTTAGATACTCCAAGGGCTGGAAATATGGCAACAGGCTTTTACAGTAGGCATGAGAGAAATGTTGTAGTATTAGACATAACGTCTCTCACCGTACCTTGGCTGAGAGTTGCACTCATAGCCATTAATGGCTATTATTATTATTATTATTATTATTATTATTATTATTATTATTATTATTAATCAGTATTGAGAAATGTAACTAGTTTTTTCAGAAAACATTTAACCATTTTTTGTACAAAATGAAAAACAAGACACAAATTTTAGACTTTGTCAGCTTCCTGCATATATCCTTTAGATGCAATCAGCTTTCTGTATTAATAGGTATGAAGCATAAGGTTTAAAAATGGTATGAGGCATATGATTAAATAAAAAAACATCATTTGTATGTGCAGATAAGCAAGGACAGTTAATTATTGCAGTCTTCAGATTGTGTGAGATTTCTACAGCAGAACATTAGCTGTCAGTAAGATGCGGAATAAACTGGATTTAGTCTGAATTCATAGTTCTTAGATGATCGCATCTCTGGATTTTGTCATTGCACAGATGAGACACATACAGATGAATATATGCATGCAAAGGGCTCTATACATTTTGCAGTGCACAAAGTTTTTCCAAAAATTTAATCACATTGTAAAGGCATTTGCATAGCATCACCTCATAGTTTATTACTTGTAATTAGCTACAGAAGCATATGCTTTAATTTAAAGTTTTATGATACCATTTGATCAGACACCCAGACTCATTTTCCTCTTTCTCAGCTGAATATCTTCCTATTTTGTAACACAACTATGAATTAAAGTTTGTTCATAACTATTACTAACTATTGTAAAACAGTCTATTTTTTTTGTTTTGTTTATATTTTGTTTCTTAACTTTGCAAATCTACCTGGGCCTAGTGTCTCTTTTCAGGAAGGATCGGGGGACGTGTGTTTAAATGATATTCTCAGTTACACAGTGCATGAGTGGGAATAAGGGAATAAAATTCAGAGCTACATGAAGAATCTCATCGACATCTAGTAGCATTAACCCTTTGAGCCAAACAGTCAAACTTATCCAGGCAGAAAAGTCATTGTGGGTTTTTGCATTTAAAAAGAGAGATAATGTGCTCATTAAATTAAAAATGTTTGTTTTATGAATGTTAAAGAACTGATTAAGTATTTTAATCTCTTCACATGCTCCTGGAAATTCTGACTTCATGTCCTTGGCCTCATGTAGAACTTTAAAGCCTCTGCATGTTCATAAAGAGGAGACAGTCTTAAACATAGGAAATACCAGTAACAAAGAAATAACAGCTCATGTACTAATGACTTTACCCTTTAAAACAGAGATAAATTGGTAAGCAGAGTATCAGAGCTGTAGTGTCGAATAAAACTTTGGGGAGAACTCCTCATCACTGCTTTGCACAAATCTGGTAGGCAGTTGCTTCTCACTGTCATCCATGAAGCAGAAAATGTATGCATGAATAAGCTATTATTTATTTTATTCCACTTTATCTGGGTTATTTTCTGCTGAACACAGCCTTTGTCCACAGAGTGCCATGTGAGAAAAGGCTGTAAAGTTAAACAATACTGAATGCAGCACAAGTAATAATTGTGGCATGATGCATTGGCTTAATAATACAGTCAGTGCAAACAGCAAATTTGTAAACCATTAGCAGTATTAGAGGTTCTGCAAAGAATATATTTTAGTGTAGACTGTATATACTACAGCTAGGCAATCCTCCTTACATTCTGAAGAAAAAGACAATGGGTAATGAAGATTTGTGATTTGTGATACAATGTAAAAAAGATATTGCATGAGATACTAAGATGCAACTGACAGTTCTACCAAAATGCATGTAGTCATTATGACACTTATTTGATATACCACCCATCACCTGCCTAGCCAACGCTAGCCTATGACTTGTCTTTATCTCCCTCTGATCTCTCTTGAGTATTTCCAAAGCTTCTTCCTGGGTGATCCCAGATGTGTTCCTTCACTGAGCATGCCTCCTGAATTCCTGGAGAGCATATTATTTCAGGTAGTAGAAGAAGTTTGAGCTGAATTTTCCAGCCAGCAAATATGCAATGTCACTCTGCTCAGTGAAGGTGGCCCCATAGGTTATGGACTGGGTTACACAGCGGTCTACTAGGGTGATCTCTGGGGTTTGGCACTAGACTACATTAGATTGTGCTAAGAATTTATAGTAGTGCTGTTTAATGCACAAACTAGCTCCTCTAAGCCTGTATCTACATAATGGTTTTCAGTTACAGGTTTCAGTCCAAAAGGTAACTTTATGAATAAAATTTACTAAAGCGCAATACTAGTTTGCTGGCTGGGCACTCAGTATTATGGATACATGGAAAACAATGGGTGGAGATAGTACTTAAATAGCTTACACAACAGACAATAGCAATAAAACAGGGAGAAAGGGATATCGGAAATCAGATCATAAGGGGCAGAAGCCAGAGACTCAGCCTTTTAAAACCACAACAGGAAAACTGTGGGAGGGATGGGGAAAATTCAAGTAGGAAGAAGCAAGAAGCAATCTTCCTAAAGTGGGATCCAATCAAATAAAGCCAATATTGGACCTCTAGTCCTATGTTTAGAATGTCAGAAAAAAGAAGTTATGTACTCACCATAACGTTCCATGTTTGTTGTCCATATCACCATTCATTCTTACTTGGATGAGTTTGGAGCCAATCCTCGGCTTTGACTCAGCTGAATACACCAGCTGGAAGTCTCAAACTTGGCTTGTGGCAAGGTAGGTATCCCATGATGCAGTGGTGCAACTCTCCAGATATTGTTTGCTGCTAACAGTAATAAGGAGTAATATAATGGTATGACCCCAGGTCAAGGAGAAAAAACAAACAGTCAACGGAGCTCATGTATAAGAGGAAAGGTCACCACCAGGTCCTCTAGGAGTCCTTGGATGGGGGAAGGAGAGAGAGTCGTAAGAATGAATGGCGAGATGGACAACAAACGGAGTTATGGTGAGTACATAACTTCTTTAAGTTATGTTGTCCTATCACGCCTTCATTCTTACTTGGATGGGACAGCGTCTCTAGCATCTTTTTCCTGGGTGGCTCATAGGAGTACGCCTTTGAGCACAGTGGAAGCAAAGGAGGCCCTATCCCTGGAGGCCAAATCAACTTTGTAATGAGTGATAAGCATGTGAGGATTGGCCCACGTAGTACAGCACAAATACTGTCCATAGACTTTCTGGCCTAGAAAGTAGAGGATGTTGCTAATGCTCTGGTTGAGTGACCTCTAATTCTGAATGGTAACTTTCTATTATTGTAGATGTATATAAAGGTGATACAACTTGAAACCCAATTTGAAAGGGTGACTTTAGACACTGGCATATCCTTTTTTGCCTCAGAGAAAGAGATTAATAATTGGTCAGATTTCCTGAAATCTTTGGTTCAAATAGAATCTGGGCTGTCTATGCATGTCCAATTGATGGAGTTTATACTCTGCCTTGTTGCTATGAATGGGGAAAAACACTGGGAGCTCAATGGATTGATTCATATTAGATTGAGGGCAAACCTTAGGTATAAAGGACGGATTAGTTCATAGCAATACCCTGTCCTTATGGAAAATCAGATATGGTGGTCTGATTGATAGTGCTTGCAACTCTGATACTCTTCTGGCAGATGTTACAGCTACTAGAACGATTGTCTTCCAGGAAAGAAATTTGAGGTCACAAGATGAAGAAGGCTTGAATGGTGGCAATGTTAGTTGAGACAGGACAAAATTTAAATTCCAAGGAGAGAGTGGTTCTTTAAAAGGAGGTCTCAATAAGGAAGTGTCTTTTAAAAATGCTTTACACAACCTGTGTGACATTAGGTTAGGAGTATGCTCACCAATGTGGAAATTTGAAATTGCAGCCAGAGGAACTCTAATAGTTGCTGCAGCCAAGTCTTGCTGGAAGAGTTCTGCAAGAAATTCTAAAATGGACTGAACTGGAGCAGAAAATGGGTCAATGTTTCTAGTTTGCACCCAGTGAGAGAACCTCTTCCACTTGCTAGTATATAGTTTTCTAGTAGAATCTTTATGAGAGGATATCAATATGTGTTTGACTGCTGGAGTGAAGTTTTGAAGCCTGACTAAGTTGGGAAGTGGAGCAGCCATGCTGTCAAGTTGAAATTGTGGAGAAAAGGATGAAGTGTTCCTAACATACTTGTCTGCAAGTCTGGAACTGAGTCCAAAACCAATGGCTTCTCCTGCAGATGAGGCCAGAGGAAGGGGAACCAAATCTGATGAGGCCAATATGGGGCAATGAGAATCAGCCTGCTTCCCAAGGATTTTGCTTTCCTGATGGCTTTGGGTATGAGGGGAAATGGGGGGAAAAGGCATAAAGAAGTCCCAAGGGTCAATCATGAACAAGTGCATCTCTCGGTGTCTAAAGTAGCTGCTGCACTTAGCATTCATGGGAATAGCAAAAAGATTGCAATAAGGCTGGCCCCATTTCCAGAAAATATTTTCTGTTATGCTCTGGTTCAGAGACCACTCATGAGGCATTAATATTGCCCTGCTGAGCTTGTCCGCTATCACGCTGGATTTCCCAGGATGTGTGTTGCTACTAGAAAGCATTGGGAAGATATTGCCCATTGCCAAACTCTCAGAGCCTATTGACAAAGTGGGTATGATCTGGTTCCTCCTTGTTTGTTTATGTACCATACCATCAACATATTGTTTGACTGTATTGCAATGGTCCCTAGTGGAAGAGAGTCGTGGAGTGCTTGCAACACCAGAAGTATTGCTCTCATCTCTAAAACACTGATATGCAAATGGGCCTCATGACCTTGCCATATACCTTGGACTGTCCTTCCCAGATAATGCCCCCCCATCTGTGAAGCATCTCTGGTCACTGTAGCAACAGGTTGTTGTGGAATAAAGGGTCTCCCAATGGTAACATGATTGGACTTGAGTCCACCACTGTAGATCCTTCTTGCATGACTCCGTTATTCTGATCAGATGGGACAAAGGAAGTTCTTGAAGTGACCACTGGGAAAATAGGAGCCATTGAAGGATTCTCATATGCATCCTGGTGACAGGAACTAGAGTTACGGTTGAAGCCATCGTTCCTAGAAGTTTCAGCACTACCTTTGCCTTTACTTTGTCCTTGGGGAAAAAGGTGAAGTATTTGCTGTCTGAGAGCAGAAATTCTGTCAGTTGGAAGACATGCCATCATAGAAACAGTGTCTAGGTTTGCACTTAAGAAGGTAATATGTTGACAGGACAACAAGGCAGATTTTTGTAAATTGACTGTTATGCCTAGCTGAGCGCAAATTTTCAGTGTTGCATCCCTGGCTTGTTGGAGTAGATGCTTGGTGGTGGCAGTTAAGAGCCAGTCATCCAGATACGGAAACACTTGGAATCCAAGACGTCTCAAGTGAGCTATTACTTCTGCCATGTATTTGGTGAACACTCTGGGGGCTGTAGTGAGACCAAAGGCCAGAACATAGAACTGATAATGACTGGCTCCCAGCCAGAAGCATAAATGACTCCTTGATGCTCTGCCCATTTTTATGTGGTAGTATGCATCTTGGAGGTCTACTGAGCACATCCAATCGTCTTTCCCTAAAAAGGGAAGTATTGACTGCAGCATCACCATTTGGAACTTTAACTTTTTGAAAGATTCATTCAATTTGCTGAGATCCAATATGGGTCTCCAGTCCCCTGTTCTTTTTGACATCAAAAAGAATCGTAAGTTCTGAATCCTATTTGGTCTGTGGGGACATTTTGGATGACTCATATGTCTAGCATCCTTTGGCTTTCTATAGTTGCTTGATCCCTTAGATTGGGTGGAACATCTGGGATTGTTCTGATTTGTGGGACAGGATGGCAGAAGTTAATGGAATATCCTCTGCATATTATGCTTTGTACTCACGTGTCTTTTGTGATATTTTGCTAGGCTTCTGGGTACAAAGATAAACACCCCCCGGACTGCCTCCAGAGTAGAGCAGATGGGCCTTCTTTCAGGAGTGCTGGTAGGGACATCCACGAAAGGAATCACGGTCACCCTGGTTTTGTGGCCCCCCACCGCCTCTAGGATGATGTCTACCATTGTAGCCTCCCCCTGTGCCCCTGGGGAAGGATTTACCTTGTGCTTCTTGGAAAGCTCCCTGAGATCTTTTGAAGCACATTTTCCCACTCTTCTGTCCTTTAGGGTAATGTCTTGAAGGTACTGAAAAACGTACTCCAATGGCAGAGAGAGGTTTCCCTTCCTGCTTGCATCTGGTGAGTGTGTCTTTAACTTTGGGTCCATAAAGTGAGGAACCATCAAAAGGGGCATTAGTAAAGGTAGACTTAAAAGGTTCCACAAAATTACTCAAGCGCATCCAGGAGTGTCTCCTCAGGGAAACTCCTGAGCTCGCTGCCCTACTCGCTACATCCACTGCATAAGATATCAGTCAGATGGAGGAGTTGACAATGAAATTTAAGGTGGACAGCTGGAAAGAGACTTTCTCAGTCACCCCCATAGCCAATGAACCTTGTAGAGTATCTCCTATCTCCTTCAGGAGATCTCTTTGTAGCCTTGTAAAGTGTGTGAGGTAGTTCAGCAATCTGAGTGTAAAAGTCACTGATGAAAAGACATGCTTCCCATATCTGTCCATCGTTTGAGAATCTTTGTTCAGAGGTTGAACAGATGAGGATGTCTCAGAAAGTTCCTTCTTGGTGGCTGCTGCCATCACCATAGCATCTACAGGCACACCTTTTGTAAGAAAATCTTTTCCAGTGGGGGCTGACAAAAACTTGTTTGGCCTCTGAGGGACTGGTTCCATAGTGTCAGGTGACACACATGTCTTTTGACTGACTAACTCCATTAGCTCATCAGAAGGCGAAGACACCCAGGAGGCTGAAGGTTGAGATCCAAAGGCCTTTAGGTATACCAACTCATCAGAAGGGGTGATGTTTTTTCAGTCACCTCTCTGTTTTCGGATCTCAAGGATGTCTGCAAATAAGATATTTTCAGAGGACAACTGTGAGGACCCTTCTGACTCCTTGAGGTCAGTGTCTGAGGTGACAGACTCATCAGGGGAGTCTGTATGCCTCCTCTTGCATGTCCTCTTCTGAGGGGCTCCTCAAAAGGGTATTCTGGGGAGGCCTTGGAAGAGAGGGGTTCACCCAATGGGGGTTCCTGAGGCTCTGAATCTCTCCTGTCCTGTGGATGGGGTGGTACCAAGACAGTAGCCTGTACTTTGGTCAAATGTCAGTATCCTTGTGTAGAACTGTAGAAGGGGAGAGCACACTCCTCATCAGCTCAAAAGCAGAACCCACTGGTTCCAAGGATATCTCTGGCTCTGAGGAAACTGAGGACACCCCCGACCCCAGAGAGGCCGGCTCCGAAGCTGATGTAGGAGCCAAGCTAACCCGAGCCGACGCACTGAGGGGTAGACTCGGAACCGAAGAAACTCGGGTCCGAGCATCCCCCTCAGGGCTGACCCGAGAACTTTGACTCCCAGACACCCCGATGGCACCAAGAGCATCAGAGCAGATATTGCTTCTGTAATCTCCGAAGGGGGTCCCAGAACCGATGGGTCTACAGCAAGTGGTACTTGCCACTCTGGCTCTGAAGATCCAGCATGGCTCAGATGAGTAATGACAGTGGGTGAAACAGTCTTAGAAAGCTCCAAAACCTGTTGGGTCAGAGCCAAGAACAATTTTGCCAGCGCTGCTGACTTCAAAAGTCTGCACACCACCCGGACCATGTCATCATCAGATAGGCTCCTAGAGGACCTGGAGGATAGAGTTGGTGAACGAAATCACTCCAGAATGGGAGATCTCAAAGTAGAGAAGACTGGTGAAATTTCAATGGACCAGCTCCAAGTCACGCTTTCTTTCTGTTCTGAAGACCTTGCAGCCGAAGAACCAGATTTGTCAATAATAATCTCCATTGGTTCCGAAGTCTGTAGAGCCGAGGAGATTGATGGTTGCAAAATTTTTGACAATTTTTCAGGAGGCTCTGACTGAGCCAAAGAGGCAGGAGATGGCCTTTTAGTTGGCTTGTCCCTCTTTGAAGAAGAAGAGGATGAAGAAGAAGAAGCAGCACTCTGTACAGCTTCCTCAAAGGTCAGTTTCAAGAGTCTTTTAACAATCAATTTGTTTTTCCTCTCCTGCAACACATATGCACTAAAGGAATGGCAGAAAGTGCAATTTTCCTGAAGATGGATAGCTCCTAAACAATAGACACAAATGCTATGTCCATCTGTAATAGACATTTTCTGGATGCATTTTTGACATTTCATAAAGCCCGAAGCTTATATTCTTTCTCCCTAGTCTCTTTGGACATGTTAGGAAAGAAAACAGTCCTACAAGAATTATAAAGACTAAGTAAAAAAATCACACCACTTCTAGAGAAAATATAAACACTCTAATTTAACACATACAGCACATCTATTGAATATAAATACAAATAGCTTTGCTCTAACTAAAACGAGCACTAGGACCTCTAATTTAAATGGACCTAATAAGCTATAATAAAAGGAGAGCTAGAATACACTAACAATACTAGCCCTCTAACTAAAATGGGCAATTAGCTCTCTAACTTAAACAAGCTAATGAACTAACCAAGCTAATTAACTAAGTGACTAGAAATACACACAAACACTAAAGGCAATTTTAATAGCACCACTACAGTAAGACAAACTATGGGATACACAGTACAGGCCTGTGAAAAAACGATGGCCAAGAAATAGTGCACAACAGCAGAAAAAAGGAGATAAAGTTAAGCTACACACTAAAGTCAAGGTTTAAACGGGTCACAGCACTCAGTAAACTAAATAATTTTTAAATTCTAACTAGTTTTAATTATTAGAAGGCAAAAGACTAAAAACTTAGCCACGGCCAAGAGGAGAACATCCAACCTTGTAAAGTGGCAAACGAGATCTGGAAAGTTGCACCACTGGATCATGGGTGTATCCGGCTGAGTCGGAGCCAAGGATTGGCTCCGAACCCATCCAAGTAAGAATGACGGTGAGATAGCACAACATAGCATCATTAGCTGAATGGGGGGGCTGAGCACACAGAACAGGGTAAAAACAGTAGCATAGTAAACAGAAAGGCACTAGAATGCAACTTTAAGCAGTTAAACGATAAGTAGAATATAAGACTCTAACAGCAAAACTGGAAAATGAACAGTTGTAAAAGTATTGAGTTACAAATCCTGTAGCAGAATTCACAGCAATGCCACTGCTGTAATTTCACCACAGACTAAGACACCAGACTATGCAGAAATTTACCAGTAACACTGTTTATGGAAAATAAATAAATAAATGAGGCTTATATCTGGCAGTAGTTCAATGTTCTATGCTGAAATTAAAAGCACTTATTAAGTGATTAGTGTTTTTCCTAATCCCTTGTAACCTTTCAACAGTTGTGATTCTATTGTATCTTAATGCAGTTAACACATTGCATTTATACATATATATTATTTCTAAGTATATTTTCTTTTTTGTTTAATGTAAGTTTTGCCATAGATGAGTGAAAGGTATGTCAAGTTTTATTTTAGAGTCCGTTTTTTGGGGGTGTGCCATTTTTGATGAAATGTCATTGGCTGAGCTGCATCATGTCATTTTTAAAGGTTTTTAAAAGGTGGTTTCAAAAGTGATTTAATTATCTGATGAACTTTAATTATTTGCTAAATGCAAATGCTTATCACTGGTTATTTTCAATGACTTCTAATTTTTTGATTTGGGGCTTAATTGACTTGATTTTTCATTCAATAAACAGAATTGGACTCACGTCTTGTGTCTTGATTCTTCACAGCACCTGGCAATGTGTCCAAAAGTGTCTCCTTCTGTAATTCATATGGAATTAAATTTATCAGTAGAATATCTAAATATGAGTGTAAATTCTTTTTATGAGAATCATTGATCTTACTACTACTGGAACTGTCTGGGTATCCTTCCATATTGCCCTTGTTTCTGTCTGCAAATCCTGGCATTTTATGACTGTGTCTCTGTACATCAGACACTGTAATCACTGGGTACAGCAATTTCAATGATCAATGCTACTTTTGTCTTCTTTTCATAGACTGTTACATCTGTTTTTCTCACATCAGTTTTTAAACTGTTAGTAATGTGTAATTCCATGTGATATAAACTTCATCATTCTCTATAATGCTTTGTGGCTGATGTTTCCAAAGATTCTCAGCTACTTCAATATCGTAATGTTTGCATAATCCCCAATGCAACAGTCATGCCACATTATTACACCTTTCAGTATACAGGCCATCTGTCTTTAGTGTATTTCACCCAGTAACAAGATGTGTGACTATTTCCAGTTCTTTTTTACAAAACCTACATTTGTTTGTTTCTTCCACATGTTCAATGGATTTTGTAAATCAATGTATACATAGTCCACTATCCTGGGCTGCCAGTATTAACCTTTCATCTTTTGGTTTAAATGCATCAGATCCTGATCAACATGAGGTTGTTCCAGGAGTTTCCTGTACTTGCAACTATATTTATACCTTTTCCACATCTCTTGCCTTCTCATCTGATCCTTCTCCTTATATTCTTTATTTTGTTTTTTGGAACATTCAATTGCTTCCTGATTTTGTCTACTTCTGGTTTGATTTCCAGTCCTGCTTGACACAGATATGCTTCTGCTAAACTAAGCAGTGAAGTCAATTTGGTCTCTTCATATTTTAAAACTTTCATTGTGTTGGGATCTGGTGAAGTCAGCAGATATGTATACAGTCCTATGATTGCAGATCTAAACATGTAATCGATTTCCAGGAGGCCCATACCACCTTCAGAACAAGGAATATTTAATGTTGGTATGCACTTATTTTTATATATCATTTGATAAGCATGAAGCATTTTTATTGTTTTCCTGTCTAACTAATACAATACCTTTTAGGGCCAGTCAGTCACTCTAAAACTGTAAGAACAGGAAGAGCACATTCATTTTTAGCTTGGACTTTGTTCATAGATGTCAGGGCTGTTTTCAGTATTCATTTTAGTTCTTCTAAAATATTCCTTACTGAGTTTTGTTCGTATTTGTTTATGTTTTATTGTCAATCCTTCACCAGTTCTCAAATATTTTTATACTCCCACATGCTCAAGTTCCTTTATATCACATTCATGTTGCATATTTTCTTGGTACTGCAGCTTTTCTGCTTTAAATAATGTGTTTGCACATTTATCAAGACCAAATGACATTATTATATCATCTGAGAACGTTTTAAATATTTGCAGTTGGACTTTCAGCTCCTCATCTGATGAGCTATATAATTTTTAAATCATCCACAAAAAGAAGATGTGATGTCTTTACAACTGGTTGTTTTCTCGGAGCCAAATTGTAACCATTACCTAATCTGTTAAGTAGACAATTATTGGGAAAAGGGCAAGACAAAAGAGCAGCAGTGACAAAAAGTCACCTTAGAATATCCCTGTTTGAATTTTTATCCCTTGAATAATAATATGTCTTTTATAATGGCTTAGCTGCAAAGTGGTTTGCCACTGTGTCTTGGTCACCATAATATAACTGATTAATGTATGGTGTATCTTATACATCTGTAAGCACTCTTTTATCTGTGAATGTGATATGCTGTCACATGCCTTTTTATAATTTATCCATGAAATACTTAAATTTGTCCCCTTTTTACAATTTTCTATTGACTTTATTTAACAACAGATGATTCTTTGTTCCTTATGAATTTCTTTTGTTAGCCTTTTGTTCTATTGCCATGATTGAGTTTTTTTCTAAATGACTGTAACCTCTGTTGTCATCACTTGTTGTATCTTTCGGCTTTTCCCGGTTAGGAGTCGCCACAGCAGAACTCCGGTCCGCTAATGATTGGCAGTAGATTTTTACGTGCCAAGTTGCCGGCCCTGACGCACAACCTTCAATGAAGGTACGCCCATTCATGCATGTCTCCACACAGAAGACGCTCTAGCTGAGAATCGAACAGGACAACATCTTAATGTGAGGCGACAACGCTACCGCAGCAGTTTCTAAATGACTGTAACCTCTGTTGGCATCAGTTGCAGTATATAGATCATGCATCACTGGAAGACAAGTTATTGGTCTACAGTTTTAAAAACAGCTTGCAGATTCACTCTTATGGAGGAGTATCATTTTTACTGTGATAACCAGGTTGGTATCTGTTTGGGATGTGCATATAGGTAGTTCTTACTCAGGCTTAACTCTTTGTGTAAAGATGTTAATACTTTTATCCAGATGTTAGCTACTGCATCTGGTCCTGAGGTTTTCCATTTAGGAGCTTTTCTTAACTTTGTATCAAATTTTCTGTCTGTTACTATCTCATTTCATTACCTGTACTTTTGAACTTCTTACTCTTTTTTTTTACTTCTCTCCATTTGCCTTTTTGTTAATGTTCCACAGATATTTCTCCAAAATGTGTCTATTTCTTCTTCTTTTTTTTTGTTTATGGTGTTTCTATTCCTTATGCTTTGTTTCCCAATTCGCTATACATTTTTTGGGTCATCATGAGTTGATTATTTTGCACTTTTTCTTTATATTTATCTTCTTATCTTGTAAGTTTTTTTCTGCCTGTGCTGATATCTTTAGTTTATTATTTGCAATAATGTTTTATGGATCCTGGTCTGTTCTGATATTGCACATTACTTTTATCTCATCTACCTTTCTAAGTATTTTTGTTGATCTGTTCCCTGTTCTATAGTCTTCTAGCAGTGACACTTCTCTATTCAATGCTTCCATGATGGCATTTGACTTCTCCCCTTCCTTTCCCTCATTGCTCTGTGTTTTGTGGTAAGACTTTACCTGTTATTAATTTAGCTGCACAGTAATGTCATATTTACTTCTGTTATATCATATGAATTTCTGTTATTATTCTTCATTACTGTGTTAATTTGTTTTATCATTCTTTTAACATTTTGGGTCTTACTGACTTTCTGTAATCTATTTTTTTCATTGATCTTAATATGTCTTTCCATCTACATTAAATCAAGCAACTCTTCCCTTAGATCATTTTCCTCTAAACTGATGACACATTCTTTGCTCTCTGTTTCCTCCAGTAATTCTACGGAAAGTTCCAGAACATCTTCCTGCGACATATTCTCTTCATCTGCATCCTGCTTCATCCATTGCTCTTTCATATGGGAATTCACTGGCCTATCACTCCACAACATTGAGTCTGTCAGAGTTCCCTGTTTCCTTCTCCTTCCCTTGCTGTTCAACTCCAACGGACCTTTTGTACTGGTTTCCTACTAAAGACTCCAGAGTATCTTTATATGGCAAGTCATCAGATGTTTCGTGTTCCACCTGTTTATTTTTTTATTTATTTATTTATTTAGTTATTGATTGACATTTGATTACCGAAAAAGTCTGACTGGATAGGACCCCATTTTCACTGGAGGCTTGGAAGGAAAAGCTCCAAAGTATTACAAAACATTTTAAGAACAAAAATTTTACAGTCTTTAAAATAATACAAAATCAACTGCAGTTTAAATAATTATACCAAATTAGACATAATATGAAAACATTGGTTAAGAATAGATAAAAGTTATATGAAAATAACTTAATAGTTGGGGAAATTTTAGCCAGTTTATACAGACATTAAAAGTAAGTTAGTCTAATGCAAACAGGAATTGCAATACAAAGTGAGAAAAAGAAGTAGGCTTATGGCATATTTCATAGGTTCATAGGTAGGTACTAGGCTAACAGCCCTGGGGCCTATATAAGCCTAGCCAAAAAGGTTCCCTGGCTTTTGCCACCCAAGAAAATTATTTTCCTGTGCCCCTGTCAAGCAGTGCTGCAGAAGTGATCCCCGGGGTGAATTTTCTATTTCCCATCCAGTCGTCAAGATTTTTTTTAAAGAGGGCCAATGAGGAGCTTTGCTTGACATGAATGGGTAGTTTGTTCCAGGGTATGGGAAGTCTCTGGGACAGGAATCTATCCCTCCAGCATGTTCTGACATGACAAGGTTTAGGTCCCTGGAGTGTGTGGTTTGGAGAGGTTGGGATTTCTTTAAGTGTAGCATATCCAACAGCTCTGGGTTTGACATAGCTTTGTATGTTAGGCAGAGATCATCTCTGAGCAGGCGATATGCGATGGAGTACAGCTGGAGTTTTGAGATGGTCTGCATATGACATCTATTTGAGGCCAGTAATCCTCTTTGTGAGGTATTTCTGTGGCCTTTCCAATTGTTGTAGGTGTCTTGTGAGATACATGTCAAACGGGGCATTGTACTCTATAATGGGTCTGATGAGGGATGAGTAGAGAGGAACAATGACCTTTTTTCTAGAGGAGAATCCTTTTGTGATGAGGTGTGCCACGTAGAAGGATTTCCTGACTACTGTAGCGATGTGGTTATCAAAGGAGAGACTACTGTCCACCTATGTCCCGAGGTCTCTTATCACACTTTCAGTGTTTAGTGAGCTACCAACTATTTGGTAGTTCATGTGTACCGAGTTTTTCCCTAAGGGGATGACAATGCACTTCTTGGCATTGAGCTTGAGGTCATGACTTTGACACCAAGCATCTGTTTCTGTGAGGCCCTTTTGTAGAATGTCTACATCATTAGGTGATTCTATTATGGCTCCCAGTTTTCAGTCATCTGCAAACTTTGTTAGCCAAAGACCTTCTTTGTTGGTCTGCACTTCAGAGAAGTAGATGTTGAACAGGAGATGACCCAGGACCAAACCCTGCGGTACTGCACTCATCACTGGTTTGAAGTCGGACTTGGAGTCGGCTACTTTTACTGTGTGGGTTCAGTCAGTGAGCCAGCTGGCCATCCATCTTATGAAATAGGGATTTATGCCCAGTTTAGTGAGTTTATCTATAATTCCAGAGTAGGGGATGCTATCAAAAGCCTTGGCGAGGTCAAGATAGGCTGTGTGCACTACCTTGCCCTTGTCTATGGCTCTAGTGACTGCTTCAAAGAAGTCAATCAGGTTTAGTAGACATGATCTACCTTTTACAAACCCAAACCGAGTGGGGTCCAGGGTATTTAGAGAGGAAGCCAGGGTAGAGAAATTGATGAGTAAAGAAGGGAGAGTAAGGAGATGTAAGGTATGGTTAGGCATTTGCTCACATTTAGGGACATATTTTTTCCTGGTGTTGAGTAAAAATAGATCCAGCTTTTAGCTAGGAAGTCTTTCAGAATAATTTTAAAGGATGGGAGGGAGGGTATTAACCTGATGGATATACATAAGAAGTTCTAGGCCTTAGCAATATGGTACGAGTACAGAAAATGCCCTGCAGATGTAATAGGTTTGTAAACAGACAGGACTTTTGGTCACTGGATTGTAATAACTGACTGGGAACATACTTATGTAGAATGTAATTTAGTGCTGGACAAGCAGATGGATTCTGGATAATTTTATAGATGGCAAGAATCTGTGTATCTGTTAGTTGATGGGGTAGCTCTAACCAATTTAGGCTTTTTAGCGCTCTGCAGTGGTGGGTTCTAAAAGAGGTATTTGCTGCAAATTTAGCAACTTTGTTAAAGCATTGTTCAGGTTTTGATTTTTGTGATTCTGATGGTTAGTAAGGATGTTGTATTAATAAACACAAATTTGAATTTGAAGCTTTTGACAGTTTTTCTTGTGCAAATATTTTTTTCTTAATTGTTCTGAATATCTTCCATCTGTAAATTCTAGGCTTCATATATAATAGTAATAATACGTAATTTCTTCCTTATCTTCAGTAGTCCACTCTATTATCTCTACGGCTCTTTTTGGCCTGTCAATTTTTTGGTGTTTGTGGACTACTGCTTCATTTTCACAACAGGGGGCCATCCTCCCTGTGAGCCTGGCCTAACCCCATTGTAGTAATGCAACCATATTTTGAGGATTCTACATTATCATTTTTTCCTGTCCTGGCACCAGTGAGCATACCAGGATTGGGCACTTTCTGTCCTGAGACTTACGCAACCAGCTGTCTTTTTTATTTTTTAACCTACCTCTGTCCATGATATATGAAATACATATGAGATACAGCATATATATCATTGTCCCCTTGGTGAGACTTTGTGAAAACAGGGTCCACCTTGTGAAGGTACTCACCAAGGCTCGAAGATGAACGCAATTCCAGTAATACCACTCTCCTTTCCTTTCTGATTTTATCATCTCTCCATTCAGATTCTTGTCCGAGAAGGTAATGGCAGAAGTGATAAAGTGCAAATTTCTTTTCTGTTGGGTGTATTGGTTTATAGATGGAGTGAGAACTGCTAATGAATCTTATGTAAGGAGAATGCTTGCTTCATAAATATAGTATGGCAAGAGTGTCAGCTATTCTCAGTGAGCATGTGTTTAGCTTGAGATGGAATTCATCATTAACCCATAACCCAATTGAAGAAGGCGTACCATTATAATATGTTTTAAGGTGGCTATATGGTCCTTTGAAAAAAAAACAACTTGATGATGAAGATGGTTTGTGTAAGGCAAGTCTTTGCTTTCACAAATATCAGTCCAAACTACAGAGGTCACTGCAGTGATAGGTGCGAAAAGCACTTTGGGGTATAAGCCTAAAAACTTTGTGATAAACCATAACCATTGCCGGCTGTAGTTTAACAGAAGCATAAAGCCCTTACTATAGCCCAGGCCACTTTGGTTTGACTTGGAACTTAGGAGCATGGTGGAGTGCACAGGGAGGATGGATAAACCCATGCAGGGAAGGGGATGAATAGCATTACATAGTGACTGCAACTCTTCAGAGGAAAGAGTACAATATGTTGGCTGTTAGTGGATGTGTGGTGCACCAAGTTGCCGTATTCTAGTAGCATTCATTCAGCATGTGCATGGGAGCATAAATATGCATACAGGAAAAGAGTAGGGGCCTCCTGAAATGATGTGGGCCATATGCCTCCAACACTCAAGGGGGGTTAGGATATATAGACACTCTCTCAGTTAGAAACCAGAAAAAAATACATATTTTTAACATGCCATGAAGTTCTATACAAACAAATATGCCAGTTGTGCAGTAACTGCTTATCACTAATGTTATTTTTTTTTCTAACCCTGAATGCTCTCATGGGGGCAGATATGCTGACATGATCATGTTTTCTTGGAAACCTAGTTCTTGCCCATAATGCACTATGAGGGCACAACTCATAAGATTACAGTGCACTAGCTTCTCTAGTAATTTATAAAGGAAATAGTGAGACATACTATCATGTCTGAAAATACTCAGTAAAAATATCAGTGAAATTTTTGCAGGGACTTTTGCATATTCATTTCCGGCATATGTATTGCACCATCTGTGAAAATTGCAAAATGATAAAGAAATATTTAAGACAACATCACTATTTTAAAAAGTGATGTTTTGTTAAATTCAGGTTATGTTTTACTTCCCCAAGTCAATCATAGTGTCCTATTTCTAGCTTACTAGAGTGGTTAGATGCTTTGAACTGAGCATGTGACACAGGAGTGTCTGGCCTTCTCTTGTTCCTTTGGAGGATCTCTAGTGACAGGATCATGACATAACATTTGTCCGTTTATCTATTGCAAAGGTTGTGATTAAGGCTGAGGCAAGAAACAGAGGTTTCAAATTGTGTATGTGCCTAAAAAAGCACAACTTTGCATGGGTAAAGTGATGATTTTGGTAAGAAGTCTAATAATTGAAGACGTCAAGAAATGCACTGCCAAGCTTGGTTAGTGAGCAAGTAATATAAAATCATTGCTGGACATGCTTTCTACTGCTGTCTGGATTAACTGCAAGTTTAAACGTCATCTAGGAAGTGTGGATGCAGTTAGCTGTTGAATTTTTGCATGTTGGCAATTAAATCCACATTTTTCATAGATTGCTTAAGTGGAAGTAGTAGAATGCACATTTTTGGTTGCCATCTTGATGCTATGATGTCATTACAAGGTCAAAGGACATGATTGTCATCCCAGAACCCTTTATTCCTTGATAAACATGCGGTTATTACCACTGGGAAGATCTCAGTAGCCAAAAGGGAACAACTAGTATGTATATCATCAGCTGGGTCAAAGAGCATGGTGGTTATCTTGGAAAACCCATGGTATTTTGACTTGAATACTATTTAAGCCATAGAAAGTTCCAGATGTAATTCCCAACTTTAGCTTTTATTATTGGAGGAATGGTGATTCTACAGACAGAAGGCTATTCTATATTGGTTAATTAATTCATGAATTGCAAAAAAAAAAAAGAATATATGAGAGAATAAATGCAGCAGACAAGGAAGAAGAAAGCAGGCAGTTATGACAACAGGTATGCACATGGGCTCAACCCCATAACCTTTTATTAACACAGAATGAAAGGTCTGTGCCATAGGCACTCTTAAAAGGATTATCAGAGGTATACTGGTTGAGTGTGTAACCAGCAAGCAATAACATTATATAAATGCATAAATAAAGTAAAAAAGAAGCAGAAAGAAGAAGGAAACAAAATAATTAAGTAAGCTATTGCTAAAGCGGCAAGTATGTGAGTAGGACTGTATAAAATATGTCATTGCGATACAAGGCAACCACTACTTGCATTGCTCATGGCTGGACTGACACATCATTATTTGACTGAAAGAAAAGCAAATACACTGCAAATTTTTTTCATGCTTTGTAACCGTGTATATGATAAATATTGCAAATTTTAGTCATGATTATTTTAGGTCTACAATTTTTGTTTTCAGAATCATTTGTTTATTCTCCTGTGCTCCCCCTAGAAATGAGCTTCATCCAGTAGGGCTAAGGCAGCCAACAAAATGTAAATTAATTAATTATAATTAATTATAATTAATTAACGACTCTATTAGGATGCCTGATACTGCTTCATTTAGACCATGTAAACAGTGAGACATGAGACAATAACATTGGTAAAGCTGTTTGGGTTAAAAGCAGATCACATAAAAGTGTGAATAAGGACATTGCTGTGGTTCCTGAAAAGCAGGACACCGGTTCCTTTTTGTTGCATAGCAGCTCTGCTGCAGTTTCTGAAAAGCAGGCCACTGGTTCCTCTTTTGTATAGCACCTCTGTTGCAGTTTCTGAAAATCAGGCCACTGGTTTGCCTTTTGTTGCATAGCAGCTCTGCTGCAGTTCTGCAAAGCATACCACTGGTTCCCCTTTTGTTGCATAGCAGCTCTGCTGCAGTTCCTGAAAGTAGGCCTCTGGTTCCCCTTTTGTTGCACAGTGTCTAATTAATCACAGGAATGTAAATTTTCTTGATTACTCAAGCTGTGTACCAGTGAGGTGTCAAGAGCACTTGCATTACACAGGCATATTTGATTTCACTTTTCATGTTATTCATTGTCAAAAAAAAGAAATGTATAGTTAATTGTAAAAGTACAATGTAGACTAATGTTTGAGTATTTTTTCAAAGTGACTATTTAGCACAGCTAAATTTATCTATATAAACTGTTCTACTACAAGCTGAATTTAAATTAACTCATATAGTCATTATATTTATGTGCTAAAACATTCATAAATGTTTGTATGTAGATGGAAAATGTTGGTTATTGGATTATATCAATTTAAATCTTTAGTGCTAAAGAGATTTGTGAAATTTTATAAAAATATGTGCAGTAAGTTTCATCAGTTCTTACTGTGTAAGAAAAGAATAGTCTGGTTAGGGTTGTCGAAAATAAATCATGATTATTTGCTCAAGAAGCAATCATGCTATGAGTATTAGAAAGATTACTAACTTTAATATGTAGTGATGTCTGGCTGCAGGGATCCTATCAATGCTGAATTGAACACACTTACTATCAAACAAACATGGGTTTGTTTGCATTTAAAGCATGCTTGGCTTAACTAGTCTGTACTTATGGATGCAGATATGTTATTAGATAAGGATCAATCCGATAGCAGGCAGGAAGAAAGTCAAGGTAGGGAGGTGCTATCATTACTAGTTTTGATGAAGTTTGCTTGTAGGTCCATAGATCCCAAAGAGAGCCTTTACAGGGTGCTAGATGAAAAATAAGGACAGAGAAATATCACAGAATCAGGATCACTAAGTCATAACAGAATCTGCAGTTTGTGTAGAATTCTTAGAACAGTGTAGTGGTGACTCTGTCTGACAGGATGACAAGCTGGACAGCCTGGAACTGGAATTGTACACTTCCACAGAAGGGCAGTAGGGATGATGGCTTACCTGATGGATAAAGTGGCTTGCAGAGGCCTAGCCTTAAAACTATGTGTAGTCATATGTTTTGAGGGACATCAGCTTCCTGGAACTGATGCTAGTATTGATGGCATGGAAAGTACAGGCATATCAGATAACCAATGAGAGGACAGTACTGTGTACTGACAATCAGGCAGTGGCCATAGATTAAAGAGCAGGTATTCAAAATCTAATGGTGTGCAAATATTATTTAAAAACCTAGCCTTGCTGAGTTTAAGAGATTAACATGTTTTTTTTTTCTTCTTGGCAATGTCCAGGGGTAACTAATGATAATTTTGACAGGTTATCATGGTCATGTTTTACTGGTTCATGTTATTTGTTCCAGTGGCAGAGCAGCTTTAAATGCAAATACCACATGAGGTAAGCCATCAGGTTATTACAAGCCTATCTCTTCAAGCAAGCTAAATGCAAATGCTTTAACACAGGGAACTCCTATAGTCCTAAGGTGTTAAGATCAGGCAATTTTCTTATTTTCTTATTACAATTATTGATCTATCTAAATTTTCTCACTCCAGATCTACATACAACTGCCTTTGTTAATGTCATTGATAATTTGTACGTTGTGCTTAGAGATCTGTAATTACACTCTGAAATTGAGAAAAGATAAACTTGTTAAATGCTTTTGTAGTGCAGGATCCTGCAACAGGTCAAGGGTGTAGCTACCAATACAACAGAGGTAGGAAAATGTCATGCAAAAAGACATTTGTGCCTCAGTAGAAAGAGGAAAAAATATCATTAGCCTGACTTCAATAACAGAAAATCGGACTTATTTTGTTCTGCGTTGCATTCTAAGAAAAATATTTTTAAACAAACACAGCAAATTTTGATAACATTCAAGATTAAACACATATCTTCCGATTGCAGACATTGGTGAAAAGTAAAATAGTTTAAAATCTGTTAAAGGTTCTTTGAAATAGAAACGAAAGTGGTCAGTTAACAGCTCCTGGACTATAGTGATAATTCTCATACTTCAGTAAGAATGTAGGAGAGAGAGTCTGTCAGCACTTGAACTAAAAATTGGAGGACTTAAACATGTTATTCAGATATTATATTTTGTTAACCATTAACAACTACTGTTGATGAGGTAATAGCTGCTCTTAGAACAAAAAAAATCTGAGTAATTCAAGCAGAAAAGAGGTTTCATAAGCTGTGCAAGATGCCTTTGTCTCACACTCCTGCCATTCTATTTACATGGCAGTTAAAAAAAAATTTCCTTATGTCTAGCATGACTTGTACAAAGGGGCTTGAAGTAGATTCTTTTAAAGAAAACTCCAGCATTACTTTACAGTGGAAGGTCCATTGAGGTATAATAACCATACTTAGCTAATGATTCTGATAAACTAAAATAGTCAGAGTACAAAGATATAATGAAATACCTGAGATACAATGGCAGCCATTATTTATTTAAACTTTTTGTTGACTGGTTTAGTCCCACTAGGCCAATGGCCTCTTTTCAGTGGAAACCCAAGCTCATATTCATACTGATTAAGGGAAATTTGACCAGGACACTGGAGAACTTACCCTTTTTAATAGGTGATGTGGGATCTTTTACATTCTGCCATCAACTCCAGCTGAATGGATTTCAGTTTATCATCTCACACAAAGGGTGGTCCACCCAGGAGTTCAGCACATCCTTAATTACTGCATGTCACTAATGGAAAACTAATCCAATACATGCTGTGGGAATACAACCCATAGCTTTCTTTACCTAAGGTAAATAAGCTACCCGTTGAGCTACTGAGCCTGTAAAAAGACATGTTAGTTTTCCAGGCCCCTCCAACGAAAACCTTAGCAATAAAGAGAGAAACTGTGCCAAGAAAATGCAGCAATGTGAATCGCCTAGTACTCTATTTCTGATTTGCTAAAATAACACCAATAGAAATAATTTCGATCTGAATGTTTTGAGGTAACACATTTCAACTTATCTGGTCAAGAATTCTGAACAAAGCAGAAATGAAGGGAGAGGGAGATAAAATGAGCATTGTTTTTTTTTTAATTATTATTCTTAAGTCATTAAAAGGTTAATACAGCAACATATTTAGAATCAATATGGGTTTTTTGAATAAGAAGTATAAAACTGTAATGACTGGCATTATTGATTGATTGTAATCACAAGTGATTTACCAGAAAATCACCAATGTTATATGAGAAAGAACAATCATTTTTTCTTTATATTTTTTATTACATTTCAAACACAAAATAACACCATTTGACAGTTGTCCAATATATATTGCATATAAATTATTAACTTTAGGTGAATAACACTGCAAATTATAATGACTAAAGAAAAGATTTAATGAACTACTTTTTCTGGAAATCAAGCTATACAAAGTGTGTGTATAAACATCTTGTCAATTTAATTCATAACTTCTCTTAGGCAAAAAGAAAGGGGATGAAATGAAAGGCAAACATCCAACACAACCAACAACCTCAAGTAAGGAAAGGCAGACATCCATCTCATGTTTAATAAAATATTTTTTCTAGTAAGGACTCAGACCTGAATATGTAGGTTTAGCAAGAGATTCCAAAGTAAGTCCAATTTTTAGGAGTAAACAGAAAGGCATGCTAGTATATTTGTGCACATGAGTATATATTCTTAATCAGTTCATGTGGCAATAGGCTAAATGACTGTGTTTGTGAAAATTGTTCCATCATACCTTTCAGGGACAGGACAGACATTTCAAACAAAATCAGGTACATTCTGAAAAAAATAGGGAGAGGTGAGAGGTACGGGCAGCAGTCAAAAGGGAATGTTTGGATTTGAATTCCAAGATTTGAATACTTTTTGTATGTGTGGGATGTTAAATGATGATGACATGATTTTCTGAATATTATTACAACTGTCCATGGACAAGTCTCAGCTGAAGACGTTAAGAAATTGAAGTTGTAATGACTGAAATAATTAAAACTACATATCTGTAAAGGACAACTATGGGTAAATGATGAAAAAAAATACATTTTTATGTTGCCATGAATAACTGCACCTCCCAAAGCTGCCTTTAGCAAAATAAGTACTCACTTCAGATTTTATTATTTTTTTTTATCCCTGTTTGCAGTCATGGGGCTGATATCCTGATTTCTTGCAAAGCTAAATATGTCCCATAATACACAGATTCTGAGAACAAGTAGCCTTATCATTTGTTGTCAGACTAGACTTCCATTCACTTAAAATGGAACACCATACCTCCCAACTGTACCGAATTACTCATTTTTTTACCGAGTTTTGGGGTCCAAATAATGGGGTGCCACGATTCCGGAATGGCACCCCTTAATTTCTGATTTTTTAAAATTTTTCTTTTCACACTTTTCGAGCTGATGTCATCATGTGCGTGATGACATCAGCTCCATCAGCCTGTCGGAATTGAGCTCAAGGGCTCATGTGCATGCATTTCCAGCTGGCTGTTTGAGCATGGAAATGAGCAAATTTGGATGGTGCTGCTGGTGTATCCGTATTTCGATGCTGCTTATCCGTATTTTGAGCAATAGTGGAGTTATGGAGTTTTATCCAGAGCATTAGTTGCTGCTGCAGATTTGTCATCTGCTTGGACTGTTTAAGGTATTTATTCCACGGAGCTTTGCTTAATGGAGATATCTGCACAGAGTTGTGACTTGCTTTTGCACTGAGCTTTGCTTAATAGCATTTAAGGTGTTTGTTATCTGCCTCCATAGGGGGGTGTGTGTGTGTGTGTGTGTGTGTGTGTGTGAAAATGCCCCCAAGGGAATACACCTGGTGGCTAGAAGTACTCAGGCTCAAACCCTGCACCTTGGGTACAGGTAAAAAGAGCTTAAAGTCCCAAGCTGCCACCACTTGGGAAATTATGCCTCATATTTCTGTATTATTCCTCATTAAATCTGTGGTTTTCAGGATTTTTGTGGCAAATCACAGAAGGACTGAATTCACTAAATAATGACAGGCATTTGAATATATTTTTCTTCTATTCCTCATTAAATCTATGGTTTTCAGGATTTTTGTGGCAAGTCACTGAAGGATTGAATTAACTAAATAATGACAGGCATTTGAATTTCATACTTCATATTCTTCAGAAAATAAATGGCAACACAAAACCTTTTATTCTAGCAATTTTCTAAGTTTATAAGATCAGTATTTGAAATTTGTCCCTCTTTTGGGGCTGTACTCCCCCCCCCCCATTAATGGCTTTGTCCAGGATTTTTGTGCTAAGACATTGAGAGCTATGGTGAGAAGTGAGAACTGAATCCTGTATTCCCCCATTATTGGCTTTGTCCAGGTTTTTTGTGCTAACAGGTTGAGAGCTATGGTGAGAAGTGAGAACTGAATTCAGTAAATGATAACCATTTACGTTTTAATCTTCTTGTTTTTAAAGAAACTGCTAATTTGACATAGTGGTATGTTGCTCTTACTGTAGCGTACACGGTCCTAAGTTCAAGACTTGGCAGTGAAGTATATGGTGGTAACATAGCATTTTATTCTACCAACTTTCCAAAATTATACAAGCAATGTTTAAAATGTGTTCCCGATTTTTGGCCTTTTTGTCCCCCCTCCAAAAAAAAATAAACTGAAATTGAAAGTAAGTGCGAGAAGATGTGCAAGATGCCTATGGCTTACACTACTGTCATTCTAGTTTTATATATATGGTGTGTGTGTGTGTGTGTGTGTGTGTGTGTGTGTGTGTGTGTGTGTGTGTGTGTGTGTGTGTGTGTGTGTAAGTAGACTTTTATGATGGAAATGTTCTGAATTGGACAGTTTTGTCACTATTGGTTCATGCATTTGGTTTCATTGCCTACTGGAAAAATGTTCAAACAATAAGTTTAAAATGCGCTCTAACTTAAGTCTAACAAGTGTGCTGTATTATACAAGGAATATAATTTAATAAAGTCAGGAAGGTGTATCAAAGAACACATGTATGTTTCTTGTTTTGTGTGCAAGGGGCCTATGATTTGAAAACAGCCCAAAGATAATCTTTATCCACCACTAGCCAGATGCATTTTCTTTGGATGTGGTGTGGGTTGTAATGCTGTTTCAGTGAATGTGAGTTTCAATGGCAGAGAAGTTTTAATGCCAAGTCTATTTTCATTGTGAGACACTATTGCTTTGTTTAGCAGATATCTATTAGTGTTTATGCAATGTGCTATAAAATGTAAAAATAAAATCCAAATAATCATTGTAGAAGTAAAGCAGTATGCACACATTAGTGTTTATGGTAAATGGGGTGAAATATACAGGTAATGGGACATTGGAATGGCTGCAGGGGGACTCTGGTGCCATATTTTGGTTGTCTGTTCTTCAGTTTGCATTTGAAAGTTGGTATCCCACAATTCCATCAGAGTGGGTGGGGTTATGTAATTATGTATGCACATTTTTACATTAATCAGCGTACAGATTTGTACCTATTTTTTATGGGCCTTGTCCAGATTTTTTATGTTTCCAGGTTGAGAGGTATGTGGAACACCTGAAAAAACTGCCAAGTTTGAGAGTCTGCAGTTCATGTGTCATTGACTGGTCTGCACTGAGTTTTACAAATGTTGTTCCTACTGATGTACTACACATTCTCAGAAAGAAGCTTGAAAAAGTGTCAACAAATTACTGAGATAGAAGAGCCTTTTTACAAAGATCCATTTTGCAAGGTTCACTTCCTGGCCAGCTAATTCCTCCCATCTTCCCTCCTTCA
>NC_056744.1:736820883-736825883 GCF_019279795.1 Protopterus annectens
TCTGTGCAGAACAATAGAAAATTCTTCCTTTAAATCCTCGCCCAAATTTATACTTCTTATACATGAAATACTACATGGACAATTTAATTGGAAAATTTTCATTTCAAAACTTTATAAAATCATTATTAACTATAAAACTATTCCTAATCATAAATGTTGGGATTTTATTACTAAGGATTATACCATGTCCCTAACTTCTGAGAATAAAACTAATATTTTACATTCCATTAAATTAACTTCTAATTTACAAGTTTGGAAATTTTTTTTCCTGGAAATTCTTGCATAGAGCTTTCTATACTCCTAGCAAAATTGCTAAATTTAATCTTTCTAAGGAGATAACATGTTGGAGATGCTCTCTAAAATGCAAGGCCGATTGGTCTCATATTTTTTATGAATGTTCTCTCATTAAGAAATTTTGGGAATATATTGGTAATATCCTTCAAGCTGTCTTTACTGATTCCTTTATATTATCAAAATCTTTAATTTTTTTTAATGTAAATGAACCTATTACAATGAATAACAAAAATAAATATCTTCTTTGGACAATTTTGGCAGTAGCCAAAAAATGCATTATAAGAAGATGGAAATCATCCTCCATTCCAACCTTCGAAGACTTCATGATTCTATTGGATGAAGTAGCATCAACGGAAATAAAAGCTAAAGAATTTAGAATTTTTCCTAGAAAATGGAATAATAATCCTTGGGAGAAAGTTCTCTCTCTTATTAAGATTATGAATCCAGATATACTTTCATCTAATTAATCAAAGTGGAAGCAAGAATTGTTTCAATATTGTATAACCTTCTTTATATGTTTATATTATTTGCTATTCCCTTCTCTATTGTTCTTGTGGCCTTTGTAAATTTTGTACATAGTTTATCACAATTTGTCATTTAAATTCTAAAATTATTTTTTTTCTATTGTTATTGGAAAATTAAATAAAAAAAATTGAGCAAAAAAAAAAAACAATATATAGATGATATCCTGATACAGACAGAAAAAGAAATGAGCACTTGCAGGTACTGCATGATATTTTATTAGCCGTACAAAATGCTGGGTTTAAAGTCAATGCCAGTAAAATGCAGTTAATTCTTGGGGGTGACTGTACAACCCCAGATTCAAACCCCATGCAGGGAAAGAGCGCAGTATATTTTGAGCATGCCCTTACCTACCACAATTCAAGATTTGCAGAAGTTTTTAGGAATTATGAATTATAACAGGGAATTTATAGAAGCCTATGCAGTATTGACAGACCCTTTGTATCAAATGAGTGATGGAAAGTTACCCAGTATTACAATTTTGGTATGGTCAAAAGAAAAAATGCAGTGGAGACACTGAAACAGAAACTAGCAATAGTTACTGAATTAATTATACCATCGTCAGAATACCCCATTTATTTGCAAGCAACAGATGGAAATAATATCATTTCTGCAGTTTTGCTCCAGAAATACCCACTTGCTTAACAGCAAGATATCCAGACCAGGCTAAGAGCTATCACATTTTTCAGCAGAATGTTATCATCAATGGGAAAGGGTTATCATGCTTGTGTGAAGACTTTGTTAACTGTATATTGAGAAAGTCAACATTCAGAATTAATCACACAGTGTTCTCCCATAATAGTGCAAACACCACATCATGCAGTCAAGACCTACTGTATTCATAGAGATGTAGAGCTGTGAATCAAGCTACAACTTCCAAATGGATTATAGCTTTAGAACAGAAGAATATTTTAATAGAGAGAAAAATATTATTTGTTTCAACAGCTGCTGTATGAGGGGTCTTCTCATACTTGTGAGGAACAGATTGACAGAATTCCTAATTCACCTTTTTCAGATCAAGTCAATGCAGAGGCCAGTGCGTATATGTAGATGGTTCAAGATTTTATGAAAAAAGGCACATATTGCACAGGATTTGCAGTTTACACTAACACTACCAAACCAGAGACCCATATGATCAAGCTTCATGGGCATTTGTCAGCCCAAAGACCGGAGTTGCAGTCTGTTTTATATGCTATAAAACAGTTATGGAGACAATCAGTCAAACATTATTAGTGACAGCTCCTATGTGATAATAGCTCTCACCATATATTTGGAAATTTGGGCTAGGAGGGGAATTGTAGACAGTAAAGGTAAACATTTACAGCATGCAGCAGTTCTGAAGGAATTAAATTATCTAGGGTGGAAAAACAGAAATAGATGGAGCATTTGCAAAGTAAAGGCACATCAAGTAAAAGATAGTAATCTTCATTGTTTTGGCAATTCTGTATCTGAAGCAGCAGCAAAAAAGGCTGCCAAAGAGATATTTCCTCTATATCCAGAGCAGTGGGAGGAGAACAAAGCAGAAGGTATCACAGAGGTGAGCAAAGGGAGCTCAACAGTTGAAGGAGATGTGGCAAAGATCCAGGAAATGCAGGGGGATGCTGGTGAAATAGCACAATGTGAAGTTGCCAGTCCAGTTTGAGTAGTAAAGCTGCATATGTACAAAACAGAGCAGGGGCCACTTTTGCCCTACATACCAAAATCATTGGCTAAGTAGTTAATCAAGTACAACCATCAGTTACTGGGCCATTTAGGCTTCCAGAAAGTTTGGCCTATCATAAAGCACAACATTTGGAATCCTCAGCTAAAACACTATGTAAAGAAATACAAGAGGAATGCATAATATGCCTGCAGACAAACTCTATATTAAAGAAACCTCAGTTGCAAAGAGTGCCAGTTTCGCAGGGAGTATGGTAAAGTATACAGATCAATTTTGCAAGACCTCTTCCCCCAGAAAATGGGGATACCACTACTTGTTGGTAGCAGTAGATACTTTTACCAAATGGATGACATCAAAAACTACAGCATCTGCATTATGGAAGAATATTTTTTCACATTGGGGATGCCTCCAAATCATTGAATCTGACAATGGTACTCAATTCACAAGTCAGGTTATAAAAGAATTGCATAACCTGTTAGGGATACATCAGAGAATTCATGATCCATATCACCCACAGTTGAATGGAATGGTAGAAATTAATACAACCATTAAGGAGAGACTTACTAAAGCTTTTATAGAAAAGAGGTCTCATTGGGTCATTCATTTGCCAGCTATTTTGCTGGGAATAAAAGCATCACCCAAGGTCAAATCAGGAATCTCACCTTTTGAGTTAATGACAGGAAGAAAAATGCCACTGAATTTTCCTTTTGACCCATTTTTGGCATCACAGCTTCCTTATTTCACTGTAACACATCACCAGGCTTGGTTGCAGACTTTATAGGAATCCATCAACAACATGAGTCTATTTCATGAAGGCAGGATGTGCAAAATGCTAGGAGACCCAGCTGATATTATGCAGTTAAAACAGGGTCAACAGATCATGCGGAAGCAATTTGTGTTAGGGGGCTGCTTTGCCTCAGACTGGAAAGGACCATACACTTAAGTCAAAAAGGTAGGGTCACTGGTATATTAAATCAAAAAAAAGTGATAAGAATGACAGAGACAGGAAATTTAAAACTGCATATTGACCAATTAAAGCTTGTTAAGAATGCAGATCTAAATTCAAGAAAATTATACTGCTTTTTGTACTTTGCAGGTCGTGACACCAAATAAATGACCAACTGTGGATTAGCGAATATTTCAACACCGTGTTTTTATTTGAAATGCATACTTTTCAACAGCAGTCATCCAGTCTTGCACAGAAGATGGGGAAGGTGGGGATGGGATGGAAGGTCTAATTGTACAGGGGACACAGCAAAGAATGTTGGAACTTTAGGGAGAGCTCTCCAATATCTCAGCAGTGACTTGGGATGATGAAGTGTAGGAATCATTCTGGTGTTAGTCTGGGATGCTCCATTCATCCATTATGACAACTGGATTACAAGTAGAAAAATTACAGCTGAAGATGACAAGTGGCTGTGAAACAGTTTATGTGCCAGAAAATAAAACCTTTACAGCTTACTGTTTTTTTTTATGTTTCTTTAGATATACCAGAGTATCGATGGTATGGACATAATAATACATTGTTTTCATGGAATTTTATTAATGTTACAGACTTTTTAGTAGACAAACAGCTAACAAATCAAATGTACATTGATTTGTCTCAAACATCTAAAGGAATATTTTTTTAAGATTGACACAAGTACATAAGGTAAATGCAGATATGTATTCATGTAAGAGTAGTGACATCACAATATCAAGTTTTACAAGCTTTGAGTTTCAAGTTCAACTTCTGGTTACAGAACATCACCTGCTAAAAAGGGAAGTGCTAAAATTGGACAAATTACCTGGCTCAGTAAGTTTCAGAAACCACAGAATTAAAAGAGACTTGAACATTGACTTTCACAATACTGTTTAGGTTTTAGATACATCACACATACATCACAACTTGGACTTAAGGACTCTAAAAGCTATGGATCTAGGTGATGGGGTAATCACTAGAACATGTATATTTCCTGCATAAGGAGCTGTTATAGCTATTTGAAAATTGTGCAAATTAGCCAAATTACTGGTGTTATTGGTTAATAGTGCCTTTGAGAGCATAAAGGACATCATTATAGAAATGACCATAATACATATGGTAGTCCTCCAGAATCATATGGCCCTTGATTACTTGTTGGCTTCCCATCATGGGACTTGTGGGTTGATCGGAATGGAATGCTGTAGTTAAATACCAGATAAAAATGTATCTATTAGGACACATTTGCAGAATATGAGTGAGGTAATGACCAAGGAACAAGATACTGGTGGCACCTCATGGACAGATGGGATTACAAACCTATTCTAGGGTTAGGTAGGAGAGTTTTAAAATACCTTCTAGTAGCTATATTGATTCTAACAGTATTAACTATTATAGAGTTGTTTTACAAATTGTGCATTACAAAATTTCTAGTGGGATGTGGCATAAAGCCCGAATATTCAAATTAGATTACAGTAGTTAGTAATACAAATATGATACATTTGTGAGGTAGCTACAAAAGAAGGTCCCTGTAAACTTTTGTCCAGGACCTCAGGGTGAGCTGTT
>NC_056744.1:736828383-736879946 GCF_019279795.1 Protopterus annectens
GTTACTTATGGCCACATGTACTATGACTAAATCATACTGGTGCTTGTGGTTCTGTAACCTGAGTGGCCTTGATAGGCAACTGACTATAACCCTCTCCTTGCTCAGCATGGTGAGTGGGACATCAATGTGTCTCCCAGTGGAGTTCCCCATGATCAAAATATTGGATTGTGAGGTTGTCTGCTTTAAGGGATTAGACAATAAGACACTCTGAGATGTGGCTGAATGTGTCATGGTGGGTGTTGCACCGGTAATGTGTTTTGTAGTTTGCTAAAGATATTTAGTACAATTTCTGTGCCTCAGAGGCCTTTGAGATTTAGGGCCTGAACTTTTAAGACCCTCTGCAATTTTATAATTTTCAGCCAAGGCCTAGAGAGAAAAGCTCCACAAGTAAAAGAACAGAAAATATATATACAGATAAAAACTGCCATCACATTACAATGTACTGCAAATACATAGATTAATACAAATATTACTGCACATATGGCATGCACAATACTAATATATTGTAATTAAAACAAGATAAATACAATATCATGCAACAGTGAAATGTGCTGGCATGTTATGTGCGACAGTTCATTAATCACTCATAAAGCAAATGTCAGAGTAGAAAAAAATCAAATGGTGGATAAGGAGGAGAAGAAGAGAGGGAAGAGTGAGAAAAGGTATTTGTCAGAAGTAATAATTAGGGTAGATGTAAGAAGCAGGAGAAATAATGATTAAAAGCAAAATTACGAGTAAGAGAAATTAAACCAAGGAAAAGGAGAGAGAAGGCAGGCATTAGAGGAGAAGGAGTCAAAGTTTTAAACAGAAGAGTAGTAAGTGCAAAGTCAGGAGTCAAAGGGACATTCTATTAGTTGAAGCTTAACTAAATGAATATTATGTATTGCTCTGATTGGTACAGGGTTCACATTCCAGACTTTTGCTACACAGTGTGAGTACAGACTTTGAACGCAGTTTTTGTTAGGCTTATAAATGTCAAGCAGATTTTTGTCTAAAGACTGAATGTGACAATTTGGGAGGTATTTGCCCCGCTCACTTACTTAAGTATACTAATTGGTCAGTCACACATCAGTGGAGAAAAGAAAAACAATTAGTCACTGCTTCCATTTCAACATAATACACAACAATGCTGATACTCTGTAGAACTAATAATTTTCAGTCAATATTGATTCAGTCAAATGTGATTTCAGTCAAATGAGATTGTTAGTTTTGTTCATCCCACAGTGATTTAGTGAAATGTGATTCAGTCAAAAGAACCAGTACTGTTGACACGTATGTGTGCATGTGAATTTTATAGATAACATGGTCTATATGTGTGTGTGTGTGTGTGTGTGTGTGTGTGTGTATACGTGTGTGTGTGTGTGTGTGTGTGTGTGTGTGTGTGTGTGTGTGTGTGTGTGTGTGTGTGTGTGTGTGTGTGTGTATATATATATATATATATATATATATATATATATATATATATACAGTGGCTATAAAAAGTGTACACACCCCTGTTAAAATGCCAGGTTTTTATGATATAAAAAAATGAGACCACAATAAATAATTTCAAAACTTTTCCCACCTTTAATGTGACCTATACCCTGTACAGTTCAATTGAAAAACAAACAAATCGGTTAAGGGAAAAAATATAAAAAATAAAAAACAAACAATAAGCTGGTTGCATAAGTGTGCACACCCTTGAACTAATACTTTGTTAAAAAGCATCTTTTGATTTAATTACAGAATTCAGTCTTCTTGGGAAGGAGTCTATCAGCATGACATGTCTTGACTTGGCAATATTTGCCCAATCTTCCTTGCAAAAGCACTCCAAATATGCAGACTGCGAGGGCATCTCTTGTGCACATCCCTCTTCAGGTCACCCCACAGATTTTCTATTGGATTTAGGTCTGGGCTCTGGCTGGGCCATTCCAAAACTTTAATTTTCTTCTGGTGAAGCCATTTTTTTGTTGATTTGGATGTATGCTTGGGGATATCGTCATGTTGAAAGTTGAAATTCCTCTTCATCTTCAGCCTTCTAGCAGACGTCTGAAGGTTTTGGGCCAAAAGTGACTGGTATTTGGAACTATTCATAATTCCCTCCACTAGAAAAGTAATCCCAAAGCATGATACTGCCACCACCATGCCTAACTGTAGGGATCGAGTTTTTTTGGTGATGCAAAGTGCTGTTTTTGCCCCAAATGTACCTTTTGGAATTGTGGCCAAAAAGTTCAATCTTGGTCTTATCAGACCATAACACATTTTCCCACATACTTTTGGGAGACTTGATATATTGTTTTGCAAATTTTAGCCAGGCCTGGATGTTTTTCTGTGTAAGAAAAGGCTTCCATCTTGCAACCCTACCCGATAGTCCAGACATACGGAGAATATGGGAGATTGTTGTCACATGTAGTACAGAACCAGTACTTGCCAGAAATTCCTGCAGCTCCTTCAGTGTTGCTGTAGGTCTCTTGGCAGCCTCCCTGACCAGTTTTTGTCTTGTCTTTTCATTAGTTTTGGAGGGACATCCAGTTATTTGCAACGTCACTGTTGTCCCATATTTTCTCCACTTTTTGATGACTGTCTTCACTATGTTCCATGGTATATCCAATGCTGTGGAAACTATTTTGTACCCTTCTCCTGACTGATACCATTCAACAGTGAGATCCCTTTGATGCTTTGTATGCTCTCTGTGAACCATGGCTTTTGCTGTAGCAGGGAACTGAGTAAATGTAATCCTACTTGGACAAATTAACTTTATTTGGGGTTGATCAAAGTCTCTTTAATTGATGGCAGGTGTGTACCCAAGAAAACTGAATGTTGTAATTAAATCAAAAAATGCTTCAGCAAGGTATTAGTCTAAGGGTGTGCACACTTATGCAACTAGCTTATTGTACGTTTTTTATTTTTTTATATTTTTCCCCTAACAGATTTGTTTGTTTTTCAATTGAATTGTACAGGTTATAGGTCACATTAAAGGTGGGAAAGATTTTGAAATGATTTATTGTGGTCTCATTTTTTTATATCACAAAAAACTGGCATTTTTAACAGGGGCATGTGCACTTTTTATATCCATTGTTTATACAGATATATATATATATATATATATATATATATATATATATATATATATATATATATATATATATATATATATATATATATATAGCTATCTATATGTTAAGATGATTAATGATATACTGAGTACATCTCTACACATTTCTAAGGAGACAGCTGCAGTACTTTTATAGATGTAGTGTTTGGATGCTTTGTCCATTTTACATTTCTCATTGTGATTACACTTTTTTTTCAGATGGCACAATTAAGACAGCTGTAGGGGTCATGGCTAGCTGTGGCATAACTGTCAGCCCATTACTTTTTGTCAAACCCCTTCTTCCATTGTCTTTTATTCAAAACCTAGACACATTTAGGCATCTTGATGTCTGCTATCCCCTTTCAGATGGTATGACTGACATTTCCCGATGTGCCACTCTCGTTCTGTTAGAAGCAGTCAGGTTCATTATTCTTCTGCATTCAGACATTATTCTTTCTGTAGTCATTCATATGCTTACTGTTTAAATTCTGAATTAATGAAGTTTCATTCCTTTACTTAGAGTAAGTGGTGCAGTGTTCTCTTTTAATATGTAGGGTGGTCAAGTGTGTGTGTGTCGGAGGTGTGTGTCTTTGTGGGGGAAGTTGGGGACAAGCATTTGTGTGTGTGTGTGTGTGTGTGTGTGTGTGTGTGTGTGTGTGTGTGTGTGTGTGTGAGTGTGTGTGTGTGTGTGTGTGTGTGTGTGTGTGTGTGTGTGTGTGTGTGTGTGTGTGTGTGTGTGTAATGGTGTGTGTGTGTGTGTGTGTGTGTGTGTGTGTGTGTGTGTGTGTGTGTGTGTGTGTGTGTGTGTGTGTGTGTGTGCATGTATGCTTGTGTGTGTGTGTGTGTGTGTGTGTGTGTGTGTGTGTGTGTGTGTGTGTGTGTGTGTGTGTGTGGTGTGGATGTGGGTGGGTGCATGCATGTGTGTTTAATTATTGCATATATGGAGTAACAGAACTGTGGAACAAAGCTGGACTTACACTGCTTGAAGCTTTACTTGGGGGATAGTGGTGTTAATGCAATGGGCTTGCTGCAAAGTCTGTGGGATGTCCTGAGTTGACATGTGCCAATAGTTTTTGCACCTCTTAGCCATTAGTGCTCTAATCATAGGATCATAGGAAGTTACTAGGCTAACAGCTTCAGGGCCCTTACAAGTCTAGCCAAGTTCAGCCCGTGTTCCCAATGATGTCTGGTTCAAGCAGACTCTAGAATCAGTACCTATTGCCCGTGAGAGAGACACAGGTGGAACACCTGGGGTGAATTTCTGGTTACCTATCCAATCATCCAAATTGCACTTAAATAAGGCCAACAAGGGGCTTTGTTTAACATGAATAGGAACCTTGTTCCAAAGGTGAGGCAACCTCTGTGAGACAAAGCTGTCTCTCCAGCAAGTTCTGTTGATGTCACATAGCAGGTTAAGGGCTTTTGAGCAAGTGACATGTACAATTTGACTGCACATTTCAAATTTTGAATTTTTTGTAAGATATTTTATCTTAGTTGTGAAATAAGAACAGTGCTGTGTTTACTTGTGCTACATTTATCTTTGTTTACTTGGGTAAAAATATTTTCACAAAAAGAAACCACAGTGTTTACTTGAGAAAAATAATTTCACAAAAACACAGTGTCGCAGCAGAAAACTGACTAAAAAATAATTATCTATTAGTTTACTTCATCAGTGGGAGAATAAAAAAATCACTACGGGGAAAAAGAACTTTGGAATATTTGGAAGCCAGTATGACACAGTATCCAGTGTTACATGGATTCACAGCAGAAAGTCCATATTAAACAACTCTAATAAAACTCAACAAAGACAAGAGAAAAATATTTTGTGAAAGTGTAAATAAATAAATAAAGTGCAAATAAAGAGAAAGAAACACATTCCCTTTATTTCATCTTGCACAGAGACCTATGGACTACAGTTCACACAAATATCCACTGGAGGGAGCAAAAACATTTCACAAAACTAAAAAGCGTGTTCTGATTTAGTGATGCTATGGGAGATACTGAATTCAGATTTATGCCATCTGTATGCCAAGGTTGTAATCTGATATGCAGATGCTGCCATGTGTAATGATGAATAGTTTATATGACTGGCTTTTAGGGAAACATGGGTATAAACTTAATGTGAGAACCTAGTTTCAAATCAGAATGTAATTCAGATTATTTTCTTTTTTTTTTTTTTGTAATATCTTTTTATTTGTTTTGAATCTATTACAAACCAGTACACATACAAAACAGAGATGCAAGTCTAACAACAACAACATACAATATGCCCTAAAACTATATACAACTCTCATCTAAACCCTGACAAAAAATTCTCTAGTGCATCCATTGTGACATCACAGTAAAATATGATCAAATAATACATTCCAGAAATTCTTATGTTCAGGCTGCTGGTTTAGTGAATACAAAAATATTTATGTGCACAAAGTTGTTTTCTGGCTACATGTTTTAACCCTTCCCATGACAAGGCCATCCTATTTTTCCAGTTTAGAGTGATATAGTACTTCATCAACATAAACAGAGAAACGAGAATATGTATTTGCTCCTTATTTAATCCTGAAGGAGGAATATGAAGGAGAGTAAATTTCCATGATAAAGTTGTTTTCTCGTACCCCATTTTTCCAGCTTGACCCTAAGAGCACACCATAACTTGTATGAGCATTTACAGCTCCAAAATATGTGTATGAGATCCGCTATCTGTGTAGGGCAGTATTCACAGTTTGGTACTGCGTTGTGGAACATTTTGTTTAAAACTGCAGGTGTAAAGTAAGCATTATTTAATAACATCAGTTGTGTATATTTTAGTTTTTGGAGGGGGATAAATTTGGAATATTTTTGTATAGCTTGGGCAATACTACTGGTTGTAATCTGTGGGTCCTGTTTCGTCCAGTAATTAGAATGAATGCATTCTTTATTGTATTTAATTGCTATAACAAATTTATAGACACTGGAAATCATTTTTTTCTTCTGGCGAAACAGGTCCCACAGGGTTATACAGGTAGAGATATCTGAAGCAGAAAATGTATGATCTTCCCAGAACTTAGCACAGAGCTCTTTTAATTGTCTTAATATGACCGTATATTTTTGCCTGGAGGTTTAGCTTTTTCCTCATGGTAATTGCTGAATCTTGTTTGAATGGGAAAAAGTCTGCTATAGATTTATCCCTCAACAATGGATATTGGTCCAGGTTGATCATCTTATTATTCAACCTGAGGTTAGGGTTAAGATGAATAGGTTGAATGGTCATAAAAGCAGAAGTTAATTTCAGTAAATCAAATAGTTTCTGTATGATTATAACTTTATCTTTTAGATCCTTATGTAGTTTGAATTTCTTCCTACTCTCATTAGATAGAAAGGGCAATGCTTTCGGGTTAAACTGTGGAGTCCTTATATAGTTATGATGTAATTTCACCCAAGTCGGGAACCAGTTTGAGGAATCTTTGGAATATTCCGCCGTATTGATTAACCTGCCACAGTTAATTATTTCATAGTATAATTTCAGATTGGGTAAGCCCAGACATCCTTTTTCTTTTGGGTGTGCGAGATTATGGTAACCTATTCTTGTGGGTTTGGGGTACCATAACAAATTCGAAAGTTCTTTTTGTGTGTTCTTAAAACATTTATTATGTATCAGAATGTTGGTAGCATTAAAAACAAACAGCAGTCTGGGAAGTACATTCATTTTTATGATGGCTACTCTAGATAGGAAAGAAAGTTTAAGATGTAACCATCTGTCAAGATCTTTTTGTATATTTGTCCACAAATTTTTAATATTCTCCTGATAATATTTGTTCGGATCATGGTAAAATGAGATTCCTAGGTAATGTAGGTGTTCTTTAATCTTAATCTTTTGTGGGCTAAATAGTGTAGGGTATTGCGCAAAGGTATTTATAGGGAAGAGTACCGTCTTTTCCATATTCATTTTATAGTTGGAAAACTTGGAGAATATTTCAATTGATGTTATGATTTTCCCAAAATCTGAACTAGGAAGGGAATAGTAGATGTTTAAGTTGTCTGCATAGGCCGAAAATGGAATTTTAGTATTAAATAAATCTGGGATGTAGTGAAAGGTTTTCTAATTTATTAAGAGAAAAAGAGGCTCTATATACATATTAAACAAGATAGGTGATAAAGGACACCCTTTGTCTAACCCCGTTACTAATTTCTATCCTAGAGGAAATGCTTTTGTTTATTTGTAGTATAGTGTGTGCTCCCGTATGTAAGGTTTTAATGTATTGGATGAAAATAGGAGGAATGTTGAATTTTTGGAGAATTGCTGATAGAAATTCTTTATTAATCCGGTCAAATGCTTTGGAGGCATCTATAGCTAAAGAATATATAGGTATTTGTTTGATCGATGATAAGGATATCATAGCTTCAAGCGTAAATGTCTGATCCACTGTTTGCCTATGGTTAATAAACCCAGATTACTCTAGAGATATAATATTTGTAATAACAGATTTAAGTCTGGTAGCTAAAATTGTCGCCAAAATTCTCATATCTAAATTAATAATTGAAATAGGCCTGTAATTGTGTGGGTTTTTCGTGTCAGAGTTGGGTTTGGAAAAGAGAATAGTTCTAGAGGCATTTAAGTGAAAGTCCCTAATACCAAATTGAGTAATATGCTTAAATAGATGATATAGAATAGAGGAAATTTTGGGGATGAAACATTTATAAAACTCAGCCGAGAACCCATCCGGACCCGGCGCTTTATTAATTTTTAGGCTATTAATAGCTATAATAATCTCCCTTTGTGTAAAGTCAGCCGATAAAGCTTCTTGTTGTTCTTTATTAATAATGGGGAAAGTTAGTTGGTTAAGGAAGGAGTCCAATTCTGAGTCACAATATGATGGGGGAGGAGGGTTATAAACTTCTGAGTAAATCCTCTCAAACACTTTAATTATATCTTGTGTGTTATTGTAGTTTTTATCTTGGAAAGTAATCTCTGATATGATGGGTATAGGCTTATGTTGGTTAATTAACCTTGCTAAAAATTTGGAGGGGAATTGAGCCCATTTCGAGTAGTTGGCTAGATTTTTAATTTCCTGGAACGATAGGTTCTCAGCCTGAATTGCCAGGAGGTTTTTTTGTAAATGAGATATTTTATTATCCAGTTCCAGAGAATATTTCTGTTGTAATTCTAGTTCAAGTTTTGTTATTTCCTTCATAATGCTCTTTTCTTTGTTAATGTTTTTTATAATATGCAGATTTATTAATTAGTAAGCCCCTGATCTCTGCCTTCGTGGAAGCCCACTTAATATCTATCAGCACGTCATCCTCGAACAAGGTTTGAATACATTTATCAAGAAGTGATTCTATTTCTTGAAGAATATCATTTTTTTTAGTAAATTAGGGTTTAGGTGCCACCATAAAGATCTATTTTTCAAGCTGTCTTTTGTTGTCCCATCTATGGATAGTGTAATTCTGGAATTGTCTGAAAAGAACCTAGGTTCCGTATGAAAAGATAAACTGTAGTCAAGAAAGATATCAGATATTAGGAAGAAATCTAGCCTGGACCAACACTTGTAGCATTGAGAGAAAAAAGTAAACCTATTGTTAGAAATCTGGTGAGCTTGGAGAGAAAATGGGTCAAATAAGCTGAAATCAGATTTAATTTCGGAGATTGCTAAAGATGCTTGGATATTATATTTGGATTTAGTGTCGGTTCTATCTGTCTCTGGGTCTTGAATGGAGTTCCAATCACCCCCTATAATGTAATAGTGGTTGGGAAAGGAAGTTAACATTTTATAAATGCCCATCAGGAAATTCTGTTGAGAAATGCACAGAGCATAAATATTCATTATAAGAATTGGTTTAGATAAATGATTTATTCTGGAAACGAAAAAGCACCATCTGCCTTCTGGATCTGAGCCCTGCTTTAAGATATCATACTGGAAAGAATTTTTGATGATAATTGCCACCCCCTCCTTGTTAGTTTTGTCTCCTGCGGCTATAACAGCTTTGATCCACTTTTTCCTCTGAAGGGGGCTCCATTGCTCATGTAACAAATGGGTTTCCTGCACCATGATAAAGTCTAGTTTGGCTTTATAAACTAGGTGTATGAAAAGTTTCCTTTTTTTTCTGATTGCAGCCCCTTAACATTCCATGAAGCTAATCTCCACATAGTAACTGTATATTATATAGTTGTTGCTTATAGTTTCTGTGATTCTGGTATGTATATATTGTACCATAGGATGCATTGGGAAAAGGGGTCTTTTCAGGGCAAAGATGAGATACTCTTCCTGTCTTATACCCGTGCCTATCCACTAACTCACCTGACCCGGAAGAGCGTGGGATACAAGTATCTGTCTCAACAAGGCGTGATAAGTTATAGTAAGATAATATCAACTTTATATTATTTAACTTAACAATGAACCATGAGATGTATCCCATCTCCACTAGCCTATCTCTACAGAGCATAGAAAGCTGAACTATCCTAATAAACTAACTCTGGAACACAGACAATAGCACATATAAACATGTTGTGAGATCTAGGTGTAATTTTATGACTAGTTATATCTTCTTATAGGTTATAGAAGTACTGTAAAAGAAATTGTTATAACTATCAACCATGGTGACAGAGTTTCACTAGAGTGGAACTGTCAACTGATGATTTCTCTGTCACCCATCCCTCCCACCCATTTAAGTTGTCTTGTTAAATACCACTGTCTTTCTAGTTGCCCGCCTCTTATGTTAATCTGACCATATATCTCATTTCTCTCTACTTTCACTGGCTTATGTGAGTAATCACAAAACCATCACTTTTGAAATCCCACCCCTTCAATTATTTAAATTTATTGGCCATCCTACAGTATTTCATAGCACCAAAATACAAAAGTAACCACCCCTTTCAGTCCATCTTACTGTTTTAAAAATAGTAACTCTCCACTAAACCTTAACTTTTTAAACAGGTAAAACTCAAGTTACCTACTTTCATATCTAACTTCTCTAGTGCACACTGCAGAGTGCATTCTTTTCAATCTTACCTTTAAGCATCCCTGTTACTAGCACTTTCTCTAATACCTAAAAAGATCATCTCTACTTGACTCCAAGTAGACTTTTCTCTATCTGTTAAACCTAGCACTTGCTCCTACAGTACTTATTACCTTGATACGGCACTCTTATAGATAGCACCCCAAAAGGCAAACCCCATTTCTCGGTCACCCACGTCCCCGGAATCTCTTTTAAAGTTTTTTGTCTAGTCCTTCTAGCATGTCGAGGATCAGTTGCTAGTGTCCTCTCCTGCTCAGCTGGTGAACCTGGGAATATTGAGGCAATGTTACAATTGCCTCATGTACACAGACAACCCTCTCCTCCTCCCACAAAACACAAATACATGCGAGAGATGCAACTATACGGCCAAACTGGAGGCTGAGCTCTCTCAACATAGGACTGGCAAGACCAGTCAGGAGGAGAAGGTTACCACACACACTATAGACCCAGTCTCACATAGTACCATCACAACCTCAAATCATACACATAAACACACAAAGACATACTCGGCTCTGATCAAAAATCTACCAAAACAGCAGAGGCCACCAAAGCAGACACCCAAACAACCACCACCTCAGAACACAACACCTGCAACACATAGACCTCACAGTCAGAGTGTCAAACAGTCACAGCCCTTAAGGCCAAACACAATGCCAGACACACTAGTCATTGGTGACTCCATAGTCAGACACACTGACGTCCCGCTCACCAGACTGAGTAAGGAGAAGGTCACAGTAAGCTGCCTGTCGGGCGCTAGAATCCGCCACATAACGCAAGCACTCAGGTCTCTCAACAGCAGGTACAAATACGACTCAGTCATTGTCCACGCTGGTGTAAGCGACCTGAGACGTACCTCCTTGGACTACATGAAAAGAGACATTGAGGAGCTCTCTGATTATGTAGCCCAGGCAGGTATGACCCTGACCTTGAGCAGTATCCTACCTTCACCAAGAATGATGCCACAATACAGAGATAAGATGTTCAGCTTTAACAATTGGCTTAAACTCTGGTGTCATTCAAAGGGGATCCAATGTCTGTCTGCCTGGGATGACATGCTGGACAAGCCACGCTGCTTCATGAGGACGGCTTGCACCTGTCACCCTGGGATTCGGATATTGGCAAAGGCTCTTGCCACCCCATAGTGCCTTTTTAGGCAAGGCTCAAATTCTAAACCTACCACCCTAGAACACAAAAAAGGAAAAAAACTAAGGGTAATGCTGCTCAATGCCAGAAGTCTAAATCTCAAAATGCACGCACTCGAGGCCCTTCTCAGTATGGAGAACATCGATGTCTGTGCAGTGACAGAAACCTGGTTCAAGGCTCCTGAGAGCACCCCAGCACTATCAGGTTTTACCTCTTATCATGCGTTCCGGCCCCAAAATCCGGACAATACCAAGAAAGGAGGTGGGGTACCCATATTCTTCAAAGACACCCACACCTCAAGACTGGTGGCAACGCACGATGCATCGGAGACCATCCAGGTGCAATTAACCATAGGCAAGACTGCTCTACAAATTGTAGCATGTTACAGGCCACCCTCACAAACTCAGGAACCTCACATGACCTTCCTGAAAACACTAGAGGGGATAAATGTATCACCAAACACCATCATACTAGGTGACTTCAATTACCCTAATATAGACTGGGAACACTACTCAAGCCCAAACACCCTAGCCCAAAAGTTCCTGGAATTCATAAACTCAAATGCCATGGAACAACTAGTCACCATCCCCACAAGAGGAGAAAACATACTTGATCTCATCATCACGAACATGGGAGCACAATGTTCAACACCGGAAGTATACCCCTCACTGGTGAGATCAGATCACAAACTAATCTCGCTGGAGGTCCTCATCCCACCCCACCTGAAATAAAAAGACCACAGTAAAGACCTACTCGAAAGCCGAGTTCACACTTCTAAAGGCTAGTCTGGTCTCCTTTAAGGCCCCGAGCCGGCAGAAAACAGTACTCAAGCCGCTGAATCACTTACAAAGGCCTTCTACCAGCACCTGCAGGACTGCATGGATAAGGCAATCCCAAGCAAAACAAAGACTTTTTGTACCAAAGGCAAGCGTCCAGTCTGGTGGACCCCAGCCATAAACAAACTCTACAACAAAAGGAGGAAGCTACTACAAGATAGAGCAAAATCCTTAAAAGGTAAGACACCCTTGATCACTATAAGTAAAAAACTAAGAGCTCTCATAAAATCATCCAAAGCAAATTTTGAGAGAAAAATAGCTAAAGACTCAAAAGACAATCATAAGGCCTTCTTTAGCTATGTTAGAAACCTGGGAGGAAACTCCCAGATATGCTCAGAACTAGTTCAAAATGATGTGAAGATTACTGATCCTACAGACATTGCCAACATACTGGCTGACAGGTTCAGTGCAAACTTCTCCCCTCCCCAAAGGAGAGATATCTATACCAAGCGATTGCAGCCCCCAAACATCTCCAACGCCCAAGTGAGAACTGCTCTCTCCAAAGCAAAAACACAGCATCCATGGGACCTGATGGTGTCCCGGCTGTGTGCTCCACGAACTCAACGAGGAATTAAACCCACAGCTAGGACAGCTGTTTAATCATAGTCTTACCTCTGGATACGTACCCAGGGAGTGGCGCACTGCAACTGTGGTCCCACTTCACAAAGGCGGTGCCTCCACCGACCCTGGAAATTACCGGCCCATTAGCTTGACAAGCCTTATCTGCAAAGCCATGGAGAGGATCATAATGGACCTCATAAATAAAGACATAGGGAATTTGCAGACTTTGGATCCATCCCAGTTTGGCTTTGTCAAAGGCAGATCATGCCTTTTAAACTTGGTTGACTTTTTGAAACAGTCACCAAAGCCATTGATGAGGAAAGGCAGTCCATACAGCCTACCTCGATCTGGCGAAGGCCTTTGATACAATACCCCACTCGGGTATCATTGAAAAACTCATCAGCTTAAATGTTAACCCATACATCACAAGATGGGTTGCAAACTGGCTGAGTGACAGAACCCACAGGGTCAGAGTTGCTGGCGCCATGTCAGACTCAAAGCCTGTCACAAGTGGTGTACCACAGGGCTCAGTCCTGGGCCCACTCTTGTTTGGCATCTACTTTTCCAGTACAAGCAAACACAGGAGGGTTATGGCTGACAAAGTTTGCAGATGACTGCAAACTGGGCGCCATAGTAGAAAACACATCTGACACAGATATCCTTCAGAAGGGTCTCACAGAAACGGATAACTGGTGCCAGAGTCATGGCCTAAAGTTAAATGCCAAAAATGCATAGTCATACCCTTCGGAAAAACAAGGTTACCCCTAGCTACCAAATAGGTGGCAATCCACTGAGCACAGAAGAAGTTATCAGGGACCTGGGGACCCAGGTTGATAGTAGTCTGTCATTCGACACCCATGTAGCTAAAGTAGTTAGGAAGACCTTCTACATTGCCCACCTTATCATGAAGGGATTCTCATCTAGATCAAGGGAGGTCATAGTCTCCCTATACTCATCACTCATCAGACCAATGATTGAGTACAATGCCCCATTCGGAATGTATCTGACCCGACACTTGCAGCAGCTGGAGAGGCCACAAAAGTTCCTCACCAAAAGGATAAAGGGTCTCAAACATCTGTCCTATGCTGCCCGACTGAAAGAACTCCAGCTCTATTCAGTCGCTTACGGCTTGCTCAGAGGTGACCTTTGCCTAACATACAAGGCCATGTCAAACCCAGATTTGATGAATATGCTTCACCTCAAAAAATCTAGATCCGTCAGAGTCACAAGGGCGGGAGACTTAAACCTTGACACGGCTATTAATAGGACGTGCTGGAGGGATAGATTCATCACCCAAAGACTCCCTATGCTGTGGAATAAAATCCCGGTATATGTGAGGCAGAGCACCTCGCTGGCCTTGTTCAAGAGAAATCTTGACCAATGGATGGGAGATCGCAGATATACCCCAGGGATTACCTCAGTGTCACTGCTCAACAGAGGCACAGCAAAATAATGGGTATAGTTCCCCATACTAAAGGGGTAAAACTATGGGCTAGGCTTGTAAATGCCCTCGGGCAGATAGCCTAGTATGAACCTATGAACCTATGAACCTATGAACCATTAGAGTTTGCGAGCAACTCCACTATCAGTGAACTTGACATATTTGAACCCATTGCGAGAAGATACCCACAGAAGGTAAAGGTCTTGTTTATACTAAAATGTATAAATTGAGATTAGAGGTTAACCGACCTAAAGCAAACAGAATCTTCCTCAAGGTCTCAGTGAGGTCAAAGCCTAAATTATTGCAGGATGATTGTAATATTATTTGTCCCAACATTTTGTTATTCGCAACCTGTTGAATTAACAGTTAGTATATCAATGCTTGCACTACTCCTGCAATTCTGGAGACAAGTCGTCCTAATCTATATATTTGTAATCTAAGTAGATAGCTAAAGAAAGTTGGGAGACTATATCCTTGAATTAATTGCGAAGGTCTTGACCTGAGCCGCAGACTTGATTCCTATTGCGTATTACCCAGGAGCATCCTAGTATGCTATCTATTAGTTTAAATTTTTATTGTACCAGAATGCTACCGGAGTAATTGCAAGACCAGCCAAAAACATTTGTATATAATACTAATGTCCCCTTTCATGCAAAGGTGAAATATTCTCATCATGTCTTACATGAATATGTTCAGAAAAACTTCCCAACAACTCATGTATTAATCAGTGTATTAACACCTATACAACATACCCTGTAATGAGATGTTGGGGCTCCACATCCCGGTTACCATTTAAATTCAGAATATATCTGTGTGAACTAGCCCCATTCAGTTAGTAATCTACCAAATTCCTGAAGTAATAATGAATAAACACAACTAACTAACTACAAAGATAGCTTCAGACCATAACACACCATGCAATAGTAAAATGCTAGGATTAACCAATAGTTTACAAGATCCAATCCATAGAAATTAATATAGTATTTTGAATATGTTATGTTATGTTATTACTAATAGATTTTTAGTAAATATTGTGAATGGTTGGGTAATTTATAAGAAAAGATATACAGAAGCTCTCATTTATCTGGAAAAAAAAAAAAAACAGTAATATGCCATACTGTATGCACAAATTATCCAGAGTCTTGCAGCATATTAGAAGTCTCTTCATAGCCCAGTAAAAGTTCGTGGGATGAGGCATAAACTGAATATACATATTAATTGCATTCCTTTTTCATTCTATCATGTTTTCTTCTTCTTTCCCCCTTTAATCTCCCCTCTCTCTTTCCTTTTACCATCCTTTTCCTACAATATGCCTCAATGGATATTACAATATGTTGGTCCTGGAGAAGTACTTGACGAGGCCTCCATCCGATCCACTACCGATTTTCAAGAGAAGACTATCAAGAATAGATCGGTGGGTTCAACCTGTTTTAAAAAGAACAGACTAACAAGAACAGAATAATACCCTTTGCCTGTACTTACTAAATTTACCATTAAGCAAGGGGGAGTAGAATGATGCGTTGCTCTGCTTGTTATACCCTCTCGGTTGCCTGTTATCTCTTCCAACGGACATGTTATTTACCCTGCATATTCTTCAAAACAAGCCTTCTCTTATATCTTGGTTGCACACCATTGCTTCTTGTTTACTTCGAATTGAATTGTTGAATATATGACCGAATCTCAGCCTCTCATCGATGTGCAGCAAATTTTCCTCTTCCTGGTTTGAATTATGTGCTATTAGGTGGTATAGTTTTAAGATTCCATTGCATCCTGGGAGTTGAAGGTCAAGGTGTAGATTAGGATCACCAGAGGTTCCTGCAAGAAAGATTCTGTAGTTTGTTAAGACTATTCTGGATCATGGAGATTTGAGGCCTGGATACCTAATGATTCAGTCGGACTAAAGGTAAGAAAATTGAGATGAGGTTGGTAATGAAGCTGGCATCTGGATATTCCCTGTTTATTGCGCTAGTAAAATAATTTCATTTATATTCCTGTTGGCCCTCTTTATTTTGATTTCGTTTATCTCGTTAACTCTTGTGAGTTTCAAGTTCCGGATTTATTTTGAAGATTTTCAAGAAGGTTGAAGCGGCTTCAATGTTATTATTAATAGAGTACTTGTTTCCTTGATGTGAGAATGACAGTGTATTGGGGTAGTTCATCCGGAACTTAATCTGCTTATTGATAAGAAATGCACAAAAAGGGGCCAATTTCTGTCTTTCTAGTTTTATTTGAGGGGGTAGATCTTGTGACAAAGATATTCTTGAGCCGTTCCAGTCAATAGCTTTTTTATTTTTAGCTGCTAACAGTAATTTACTTACATGTTGAAAATTAAGTATTTTAGCCTAGATGATTCTTGGCTTGTTTGGCACTAGCGAAGATCTAAGAGCTCTATGGGCTCTTTTGATCGTAATTTGCTTAGCTTCTAAGTCATTTCCTAAGAATAGTGTGAAAATAGCAGGTAAGGTTTCCGGAATCTTGTTATGTTCAATAATTTCGGGGATACCCCTTATGATGATGTTGTTACGTCTGGTTCTGGCTTCTAAGTCCAATATTTTCATTTGTAGTTCTTGGATAGATCTTGTGTTGGAATTGGATTCCTTTTGCAAGTTCTCTATTTTTTCATCCTGATTAAATATTTTTGCCTCTGTTTTGTCCATCCATGTGAGAATCTTCTCTATGGATTCTCCGAATGATTGAAGCTGAATAGAAAGACTTTGGATTGAAGCTTGTATAGGCTGGAGTGCAGTTCTCAGATCCTCTAGGTTGGAAGTTTCTGTTTTATTTTTACTTGTGGATTTACTGGTTTCCTGGAGTTTACCTGTTCTGGCTCTCTTAGACATGGTATCTTTTTCAGGGGACGCTATTAACGAGAATTTCGCTTTAGTAGTTTGGCTGTCCATTTGCTCTGATTCCTGAGACATTTTCTCTGCGCTTCTTGTTGTATCTTTAATATTTCTTTCTCTATTTTGTTCCAGATCTGTACCGGCCTAGTAGCAGTTATTTCAGGAGTAGCACATGTGGCACAGACTGCTTGTCTTATCTGCTTCAATCCTCTAGTTTCTTGAATTCTTTGAAGTTTTGGCTCCTCAAGATGGAAAGGTATAATTTATATTAATGCTCTTCCTTGATATTAATTGAAAAGGTATTTATCTCAGTAATTGCTGATAGAAATACAGTAGGTAAATTGCTAAGCTGTGGTCCAGCACTGCTTACAGGACGGCAGCCATCTTGGATCCGACAATTCAGATTATTTTCTACTCAGTACTCTAAGGAAAGACTTAAAAATAAGCCTGTAAGCTAATTTTTAACTTTTTTTCCATTTAATGGAGAAAGCTTTACTTATTCACCCATATACTGGATTTTCCAGTAATTCCAGCCAATCCTGGAAAATGCTGCTTTGTAATGGTAAGATAACATGTTTAGGAACTTTTCACTGTTCAGCAACAGAACATGAATGCATCGGTACAAGTTTTTTTTATAACTGCTTTTCCTTCACTGTTGTACTGTACAACAGTGAAGGAAAAACAGTTATAGAAATACATCCTGCAGTTGCTGATTCATTTCATCTCTAAATTATGTATATTCAAATTTGCTTACCCACACACAGGTAGTTTGCACAGGTGTAGTCCAGGAGACCATTGAAAAGTCTAACAGAGTTTCCCAATTCCCCCCAGAACACTTCCTAGTTAAAAGACTTCAGAGTTACACAAAAGGAAAACAGAATTTGAGGGAATCAAACTCTGAATTACAGGTAGCAGTTTAGTAACAATTGATAGTCTTAATCCTCTGTGCTAACTACTAAACAAAGAACTGTTTGCACTCACAGGACTCAAACCCACATACGTGGGAACACAAATGCTATCATAAAAGCAGGATTTTAAACCACAAGCTCTTGCACAGAAGAACAAAGCCTTATCCAGTAGGCTGCATAGACATGGGTAGAGTTGATTTTATAAAGAATTGCTTTAGTCAAGTGCAGATTTTGCTGATCAAATTGTCCATTGCTACATTTATTTATTTATGCTATATTCAAGTCACATACTGATGACTATAGCATAAAGGCAGGCGATTCAGTCTGGAAGTTGTGTGACCATGGAATAAGTACACTTAAGAAAGAAGGTTTGGGGGTAGAGCCCTCACATTAAGGGGTGTTGGGGCAAGCCCCTCCTCCCCTTCTTGCAAAAGCTGCCATTTATCTTTGAATTAGTGCATGAGATTTTCATTTTTTAAAGTGAAACTGTCTGATTTTTGATGCCATGTTTTTTTTCACAGTACACTCCATGTAGTCTTGCATGTTAAATATGATATATAGCAAGAAGCTGTGAATGGTTTTACTTATAATTACTTATTTGGGGTAGCAGCATACCTCTCAGGGTTTATGGTTATTCTTCGAATGGTAAAACCATTGAATGGCATTACATGGTAAATGCTGCTCATCAATACCTCCTTAAGTGGGGGGCTGTGTCCTCCCCTGCTAATTATATATACCAACTCCGAGAATGTACCACAGAGGGGAAAGGGCAAATTTCCTTATTCCCTTCCATAATGGGATCTTAGAACAGCTCGATGAATGGCATGTTCGAGGATATATGCCATTTGATGCTTTGTTTTTTGATGAATAGACATAGACCCTACCTCTCAACCTTTTAGTGCAAGAAATCTGGACAAAGCCTGACATAATCGGGGGACAAAGGCCCAAAAATACGGACAGATTTTAAATATTGCTCCTATAAACTTAGAAAGTTGCTAGAATAACAAGGTTTGTGTTAACATGCATTTTATGAAGGATTTGAAGTCTGAAACTCAATGTCATTATTTAGTGACATCACTATATATTTATATTGGTGAAGCTGGTTTCATCACGTATTAGTTTGTAGCCATGGAAATGTATTGCATTTTTCATCAAATTCCCATTTTGTTGAATGATTGTTTATTGTTTTGACTGTTTATGTTCAGGACCATTGAGCAGTGGAGAAGGGAAATTTCTCCTTTCCACCACTGATGTGCAGTCTTTGTGCTGGCATATTTAATGTAGTGGGGGTGTGGGGATGCAGAGGGAAGCATGACTTGTTTTTCTATTTTTTACTTATTTTCAATGTCTCAGAACTGTATGATATTTTGAGCCGATAGAGATATGGTGAAGTGGATTTGGAATTTGGTAAAGGATGTGTGATTAACACACATAAACCATGTATATATATATATATATATATATATATATATATATATATATATATATAAATATATATATATATATATATATATATATATATATATATATATGGGTTCCGTCAATTTGTTCGAAGTTTCACTACTTCGAACTCCACTTCACTGAGTCTACTTGTTAGAAGTAGTGAAACTTCGGCAGGCACACTATAGCATGGAATGGGAATATTCCCTTTTCCCTGCTGTAGTGTGATCTTGGAGTTGGTACATTTAAGTAGGGGGTGTGGGGGGCACAGCCCCCTCACATGGAGGGTGCAGGAGTGCTTGCCCCCCTGCAAAAACATGTTTTAGTGTTTTTTTTTTTTGGGTAGTAGACTTCAGCGAAAGTGCATTTTTGTTTAAGTGGACTTTTGCTGAAGTGTATGGTCTACTACTTAATTTCGTAGAAGTGTATTTTCGATGTTAAGCAGTAGGCCCATATATATATATATATATATATATATATATATATATATATATATATATATATATATATTAGCCTGTGTGTCTTTCTCTGTTCATGTATATACAACATTATATAGAATATACTTGTGGTGTGTGTGTGTGTGTGTGTGTGTGTGTGTGTGTGTGTGTGTGTGTGTAAATATATATATATATATATATATATATATATATATATATATATATATATAATTTATTAGGCATACAGTACAAGAGACCACTGAGGAGTCTAGTCCAGTATGATCACAGTCATATTATAAACAACAGAGGGTGGGCTCAAACTCTGAATTTCAGAGAAGAACTTTTTAAAAGTTTAAAGCCCTAATCCTCTTGGCTAACTGGCAAATTATATGATGAAGTATGAACTTGTGACCTTGGTGTACTAGGTAACTACTGTACCCCCAAGGTACAAGACAACAAGTATACATGAACATGTGTAGAAAGGTCTCCTGCTAATCCCAGTAGCTCTTGCAAAACCTATGTTGGTCCAATAAGATATATACCACTTTGGTGTTCCAGATTTGTCTGTCAGCGGGCCATTGTGACATTTCTAAGTTTTCCACTGTCATTTAGCCAACCAGGCATTCTAAAAAGACAAACAAATGATCAAATGGCCATAAGCCATAATACATATGACAAGGTGTTCTTATTTAAGTTCATGTGCATCTCATTGCATCTCATTGCACAAAGTAATTGTAAGAAGTGTATACCTTGGAGTACATGTAACATGCCTGGCCATACACTTGTAGATGTGTATATCTGTGTGTGTCTGTGTTTTTTGATTATGTAATTATGTACTCTACAGTTGTGGGGATGGCATAAAGGGTATACATATCCTGCTGCTCAAAATGAATTCAGAAAAGAAAGTCATAAGTGATTCCTGCAGTTGTTTCAGTAATCAGGAAAATATGCCAGACAAAAATCAATGCATTTTAGGTATAGTCAGGCAGGTCACAGTATTAAGAAGTATAACAGTAATGTTTACATTAGGGTTGAAATGATTAACACATGTAAACTTGTTGAGCAAAGTGTTAGCTATCAGATATATTGGTAAAACATCACCAGGGTCACAGAAAACATGACAGTAATTACTTTAAAGCAACTATAAAAACAATGCTACAGGTATCATCACTCCAAACAGATGATAGAACATGCAGGATAATGTAAATAAATAAATAAATAAAAATTTTCAGAAAATAATCTGTCCTAAGATGAAGTAGGAAATTTTAATAAGGGAGATTTGGATAGCCATCCAGCCCCATAGCCAGCCTGCAGGAATAATTTTATTTAAAAAAAAAATGTTTTTTTATGTTCAGCATTGCTAATTCATTTTAGTTAGCTTATGTGCAGAAAATGACAACTATTAACAAAGAAGTGTTTATTTTTAGTTTTAAGAAAAGTGTTAGCTCCTTGCCTTCCCATGATTCATTGCTACACGCAACTAGAAAACCAATGAATATTAAACTATACAGTGGATGGCCGAGAACTTCATAAATTTGTAGCTATTCCAAGGCAACTGAATCTTTTGACCACTCATGCCATGCCAGCACCCCCCTTCAGACTAACCCTCCTTTCATCCACAAGTTCAAACCAGTCAAAGTTGGAATAAATTTGTGGATGTCCATTTAGTCATCTAGGTTAAATTTAAAGGAAGATAGTGAGAGGCAATGCTTAGTACACACAGACAGTTTATTCAAGAAGTTTATGAGGTGCTAGGTTATAAACTATCCCTCTTCTGTGTTTTCTTTATTTGTTGGTAAAGATTTAGGTCCTTGGTTATAGTATTAGTGGAGATCTTGGACTTGTGGAGATGAAGGAGGTCCAGGGCAGTTAAGTCTCTAATAACATGGTAAACGAGGCAGAGATCTTCCATAAAATATCTATAAGGCACTGAATAAAGACATAGAGCTTCCAGCCTTCCCTATTAAATGTCAGCACTTGTAATGCTAAGTGCCGACAGAATGATTTCAACCATTGGTCTTATCCTTTAAACTACTTTTTTGCAGGAGCAAGCCCACCCCCACACCCCCAATGTGGGGAGACAGCCCCCAACACACACAAACTTAAATATACCAACTCTAAGATTGCCATACCTCAGAGAAAAGGGAACATTCCAGGAAATGGCCATCTTGGACTTAATATATGTAAGTCCATTTTTTTTTGCCATTCAGTCCCTGCATTTTGGGACATGATTTAGTGATCTTTCTTTGGTTAGGAACGTATGGGGTCATTATAAGTATTTGATTTGTTTACTGAGATAAATCCCAAAGGGAGCATTGTACTTGATAATTTACCTGATCAATGCTGAGTATAAGGGCACTGTTATCTTTTCATACCTTGATAACATTCCTTAAGCAATTAGCTGAGCAAGATAGATTTGCTAACAATGATTCTCACATGATGGTCAAAAGATAGGACACTATCAACCCAAGTATCTAGGCTCCTGACTACATTTTCATTTTATAGTGGTGTTGTATATACTGTATGATGAGGGGAGGGGTTACCTACCAAAAGTGATGATACTATAATTTTTATCATTTAGTTTGAAAAAATATATAGTTTAAAAGAGCAGAAAAGGGTTGTGGTAGCATGAGGTAAACCTTTTTTTTTTTAATTATGGAAGCCAACTAGATATGGGCAGTAAATGAGTAGCTTAAATTGTTAGAGAGAGGAGTACTTTGCTGTGACTACCCAGCAACTGTGCGCATATGAAATGGTGCCAAACTACATTATGGCTTACAGGATCAGTTCTATTTTATCAGTTTTACTGCAGTCAGGCATATTAGTTGTGTACACAGACAACACAGTTTCTGTAATTTCTGGTCTGGGTATGGATGCTGTCTGAGGATAAAAAATGACTGATGTTTAGTCATTCTAGGCTGGATTTATAGGACAACTGTACTTCATGTAAAACAAGTAGGAAGGGAATACTTTATTGTGGTGACTAATGTTTGTATGAAACAAAACAGAAATATATTATGAGGCCATTGTATCACAATTAGATGTCTCAGGTATACTCAGATAGAAAAATGACTACAATTGCTGGGTGGGTTTGGGGGAATCGATAAGGTTGAAAGTAATTTACCGTCTTGTCATTTTCTGTGCTTTAACAGTCTGGCTTTGCAGAACTATTACATTGTGTAAAATAAGTTGAAATACTTCTATCCATAGCTACTGTTCATTTGAAACAAAGTTGAAACTTTTTCTGATTTTGTAGAATGTCCCTGATGACTTTTTCACTCTATTTTTCATAAAATGTTAGTTTTCTGGCAAGTCATTGAGGACTGTAGTCACTAAAAATGATAGGCATTTGAGTTTTAGGCTTAATAGCCTTCAGAAAATGCATGCAAAAAATACTATTCTACCATTGTAAGAACAATGCATAAGTCTATCACTAATTTTGTCCAAAGAGGTTGAGATATACTATTTTGTTATCATAACCCAATGACGAGAATATAATAAAGTGACTATAACTGCAGGGTGGGGATAACGGATGTCTTTGGATAAAAGTAACTTGCCTTCTTGTTTGCTCAGTTTAAACAGGATGGCTTTGCAGGACTAGTATGTATTTGTGCAAAATAATGTGTTTACTTGCCATAGTTATTATTTATTTTTTCCACAATCACACATCTGAGGTATACACAGTCAATGATAGGACTATAATTGCTGGATATGAACACTGAGTGTAGATGAAGATAACCTACCCTGCTGTTATGATCAAGTGACTTTTTTATGACAGTCAGGCATTTGATATAACAACAGTCAATTGGCTATAACAGATGGGTAAAGACACTGGCGGGGTATAAGAACAGCAGTTACAGTTCAAATGTCTTGAAATGGCTAATTTTATTATTGGTTAGTCAATTTTGTTTCACTTCCTGAAGGAAAAATGGTCAAGAGTACTTCAATTTAAAATGAACACACACATTGTTTTACTAAATGCTAAATATAATTTTTAACAATCTGGTAGGTAAGTATGCATTTAAAGCAATCAGGAAGGCAAATCTAGAACAACATGCACATTTAGATATAGAGCAAAAAATGTTTGTGGGATCGACCATGATTTGAAAACTGCCAAGGGCCTAAGGTACACTTAATGTACCACTGCTAAGATGTTGTGAGAATGACAGTACAACATTTGTAGTAAATAAGAAATTTAGTTTGGATCTGTATCTGAATTCTCTTAAACATTCATGGATGGTTGAAAAAAAGGGAGAGAGAGAGAGAGAAATGAATCACAAAGTGACATATGTCTAGTAATTAAGCCCATTTAATTTCCTTTGTTTGCAGAAACCTGTGAGAGATTATTGTACCTAGAAAATCCAGTAAAAATCAGCTTTCCAGAAATAAATAATTGCAATCTGATGTGCCTTATATGTTTCATGGCTTCAATGAAAGTGAATATAGAGCAGGATTTAATTTAGTAATATCATTATGTTTACATGACATTACTAGTAACTGACGGGTAAAGCTAAGTAAATAAACCTTTAACTGACATTATACACACACACGTATATAGATATAGATATAGATACATAGATATATTTATATGTTTATACACAGACACGTTTACACACACATGCTCACACACATCATTTCATGTACATAAAAATAAAACTTACAGCAGTTCTGAAGGGATAACCTTGAAGGTATTATACTGTGGTGCACAGGTTATTACACCATTCCTAAAGCATGGAACATTGTACACTTGTGCTTTTTAATTGTAATGCTACCATGACTGGGAATTATACTCTACAGCATTCCTTTCTGTCTGTGGAAAGTATTATTAAATCAAGCATGGGCTACATAGAAAAACCTCATGCAGTATAAATAACTGCAAACAGATGAAAACCATAAAAAGAGCATTCCTGAATGTCAGGGTCTGCTTAGTAATAGAAGACCTCCTGAGATGTATACTCATGTTGTTACCAAACTGACGTAAGGGTCTTTGCACATGATATCCTTGTAATACAATCATAATCACAAACACGCCTTTTAAGGTTATATAATACAATTCTTAAGCTGACATTTGCAGCTTGGAGTAGAGATGCTGTGCACTAGATGTAACATCGCCATGCTTTTGTACTGTATGAACGGTCTGACACATCACCGCCTAACTATTCTGTTGAATGTATTCAATCTGCAAATGGTTTCATGATCAAAAGTTATTTAAACAAACTCCATTATGGTTGAATTAATGTACTGATCAAAATAGTAGCTATCCAATGTGTCTCATCCAGTTTCCTGAAAAGAAGCAAGGGTATCTGAAAATTGCACTTCTATTGTATGCAAAAGATAATGCAGAGTAGCCATAAACAACATGCCTCTGTCACTGTCTTGAATGCTTGGTTACAACCACAAAGCATCTTAAACCTTCACTCAGTATTTCTGAATGTCACTAACGATCTCAGAGTGCAGAGAGGTTTCTTTGCATGGATATCTGTGCACTGTTCTCCATTTTACATGTTCGCTAATCAAAAGGACTCACTGGATCTTCAAAGGCCCTCTCTAGGTGAAAGGTGACCTGGTATAGTGACACAGACACCGGTAGATCCCTTTACTCGCAGCAACTTACAGGTAACCAAAAGATGTCTCTCAACAACAAGTGATTATTGAGTAAGTTTCCTCTCATCCATTTGCTACATAAGACAACAAAAGTGTCAAAATCAGGGAAACAAATACAGTTATTTAAAACAGTGGAAAATATAATGTGGTCTTTGGTTTCTGCAGATCGCAAACTTTGCAGTTAGAGCTATTTGTTTCACTGTGAGACGGTAAGAAAATAAATTCTAATGTCATTTTAAGAGTTAAATAACTCACAAAAGGAAAAGGGCAATATTGATGCTATATGTTGTAAAACAAAAACACCTAAATTAGCTTAACTATTTGCATAAATAGGTAAGGTCCCTTTGGTACAAGCAGTACAGAGCAGATAAATAATTGTACAACTAAAAACTGTGCTTCATAAAACTCTAAAATTATTTATTTGAAGGACAATAGTTCACCAGATTAATGCCACTAAATGAAAAACAGCTTACCTCATCATTCCTATGAACTATAAATCCTGAGTTATCCAGAGATACTCATTCAACAGATGGTATTTTCAAAAGACAATATACAAAATGTATTCTTATGCTTGAACTATAACCAATGTAATCATTTTTACAACAGTAACTTTGAAAGGAAAGGTTCTGTAAGCAAAAGTAGTTATTTCAGGAAAATCAGAAAATCTGTTAGATTTTATAAATGACAATTATTTTCATCAAAGGGAAGTTGTAGGCACATACCAGTTTATTGAACCCCTGCAGTTGTGATGGCATACAGCCAATATATGATGGCCATTGCTACCACAAATTATGTAAAAGACAAAGGCTATGATCCTCCACTTTGTTACACTGCCATAAAAATATAAGTAAGCAACAGCAAGCAAAGAGAATAAAGTACTGATATATAATGGTAAAAATAGCCAAACAAACATTGTTCTTAATAACATGTAGAAAATATGTGCTGTTGGCTTGGGTTATATGTCCATACTGTCCACACCCAGACAGACTCCACACTGAACCACAACAGACCAACATTATATACCTTCACTTTCCAAGGCATTCTGTACCTCAGCCTGAGCTCAGTGTCTTACAGTGTTACACTGCTAGATTATCCACAGTAACTGTAATACAAATAAACTATTGCATATGCACACAGACATACAATAATTTCCAGGAGATAGTTGTACCTTCCAGTGTTACAACCCTATCTATGCTTTATGGTAGTACAGTCACCAGCTAGAACTAAATTAACATAGACAAGATTACTGACTGCTGTGTAAATTCTTAATCAGACTGATGAAATATAAGAACCGATGATAACATTTCTCTCTCATTCTCTCTCACTCTCTCTCTCTCTATTTTTCTTTCTTGGGTGGATGGCATAGACCCTCACCAGCTAAGAGCAATACTCTTCTTAGTTTATAAATAAATAAATAAATAAATAACCAGCCACAAGTTTTTTTTAATTAAATAAATATATTTTTTTATTACAAGAAAACGTGCTCTGCCTAGTAGATTCAACAAATCAACAAAATGTAAAAATATATAAATAAATTAAAAAAAAAAAAAGCAATACGGATTGGCAAACCTAACATACAGACAATTGAAGACTGCTGGAACAGGGCTCAGTTTTGAGCTTTTTTACTGGTTAATTGGGTAATTTGTTTAAATCAGTTTGCTCGTTTTCTATTGTTATATAAAAAAATGCACTTTATTCATGTGCTTTTACTGTATTTGTCTTTCTTCTTACTTTATTGCATTTATTCTGCTGCATTTATTACTGCTTGTTAGTAGCCTGATTAAATTGCAACTGTTATTCTAAGCCTTTGGTTGAAGCACTTGGGCTTCAGACCAGTTGTTTTACATTAAGAAGGTTTGTGGTCTGCACTGTTGTGGCAGGACAGGTAGCTTACATCCTTCTAAGTTGGGAGTTACTGATTGAAGGCTTACTGTCTGTTATTCTAAGAGTGTATTAGTTCTGGTTTAAGCACTTGGGCTTCAGGCCAGTTATTTTACATTAGAAGGTGTGGTCTGCACTCTGCCCTTCTGAGCTGGGAGTTTCTGGTTAAAGGCTTATTGTGCCTGCTTATTTGAACTGTTTCTTTCTGAAATTGGTATGCCTTGTTTGCTGTAGCATAGATTAAATTCAGACCTGCTGAATCTAGCTTTGTTTGTATAACTTAAACACTAATTCAGACCATCTTTTTTGGAGAAGGTTCCCCTGCACCCTAGTGACAGGAGAATGCAGTTAAAACTTGTCTGATCGAAGACTGCTGGAACGGGGCTCAGTTTTTAGCTTTTTAATGGTTAATTTGTTTATATCAGTTTGCTCATTTTCTACTGTTATATTAAAAAAAAAAAATTTATGCATCGCCGCTTAGCTAGGGTTAAACTATTCCTGGTGCCATAAAGTCTGCTCTTCAAATTTTCCTTTAGAACTAGCCAGTTTTTTTAGTTTTAGCACTCAAATCTCTTTCTTTGAGCTCAGCACTTGTTCAGAACTTGTTGTAAGCACTAAACAAGCTACAATTTACTACACCACGTAACTTTCCTCACTTGTCTAGAGGAAAACAGTTTTTAGCACTTAATAAATAAGCACCTATCCAGGCATGTCTAAGGGTCAGCTCCCAGTGTTTTCTCCCATCTACCTGAATCTGGGCATCTTGGGGCAATACAGCAATTGCCTCATGTACACAGACAACCCTCTCCTCCTACCATCCAACACTACAACCTGTGAGAGATGCACAAATATAGCCAAACTGGAAGCAAAGCTCTCTTTACCCATGAACTAGACAGTCAAGAGGAGAAGGTAAACACTTGCACCTCACCACACTCATCACATACTCCCTCAAAACCTACACCACCAAAACACACACATAGCAACACAAAACACACACCTACATTCACGGAGGCTCTCAATAAAAATCTGCTCAAGCAACAGAGACATCCAAAGCAGAAACGCATGCAACCTCCACCCCCTAACACAACCCAAATGACACATAGCCCACAAACTCAGTGTGCCACTCAACTACAGCCCATAAGGCATACCAAAATACCCGACACTCTAGTCATAGGTGACTCTATAGTCAGGCACACTGATGTTCCACTCACCAGGCTAAACAAGGAGAAAGTTACTGTCAGCTGCCTGACAGGTGCCAGGATCTGCCACATAATGCACACACTTAGGTCACTCCACAACAAGTACAAATATGACTCTGTCATTGTCCATGTTGGTGTGAATGACCTGAGATGTACCTCCCTGGACTACATGAAAAGAGACATGGAAGAGCTCTCCGATCTTGTAGCCCAGGCAGGTATGACCCTAGCCCTGAGTAGCATCCTGCCATCACCCAAAATGATACCACAGTACAAAGACAAAATGATTGACTTCAACAATTGGCTAAGTTTCTGATGTCATTCTAAGGGGATCCAGTATCTGTCTGTCTGGGATGACATGATCGACAGACCACGATACTTTGCCAGAGATGGCCTGCACCTGTCACCCTTGGGGTTCCGGATACTGGCTAAGGCTCTTGCTACCCCTATAGTGCCTTTTTTAGGCAAGGTTCAAATGACACATTCACCACCATAACAGGTAAAAACAAGCAAAATCTGATGGTAATGCTACTCAATGCTGGAAGTCTAAACCTCAAAATGCATTCACTCTAGGCACTCCTTAAAATGGAGGACATCAACATCTGTGCAGTGACAGAAACCTGGTTCAAGGCTCCAGAGAGCACCCCTGCATTACCAGGCTATAATTCATAACACACCTTTCGGAAACCTAACCTGGACCGAAACACTAAAGGTGGAAGCGTGTCCATATTCATTAAGGATATCCACACCTCCAGGCTGGTTGCTCAGCATAATGCATCCGAGATTATCTAAGTGCAACTAACTCTGGGAAAGACCGCAGTCCAAATTCTAACTTGCTACAGATCCCCCATCATGCCCCAGGATTCCCATTCCTCATTTCTTGATACACTGGAAAATATTAGGGTACAACCCAACACCCTAATAATGGGCGATTTCAACTACCTCACCATTAACTGGGAAAACTACTCATGTACCAACTCTTTTGCTCAACGTTTTCTGGAATTCATAAATTCCAACACCTTGGATCAACTTATCCACACCCCCACCAGGGACAGCAATATTATAGACCTGGTCATTACCAACATGGACGACCATTGTTCCACACCAGAGGTCAATTTCTTGTTGGTCAGATCCGACCCCAAGCTAATCAGCCTAGACATCCACATCCCACCCCCATTAGGGAAACCACCGTAAAAACTTTCTCCAAAGCCAACTTCACGCTTCTTAAGACAGAAGTGGCAAACTTCACAACACCCATGCAGATGGACAATAGACGTACGACTGCTGAATCATACACAAATGCACTTTATAAGCACTTACATGAGTGCATGGATCGTGCTATCCCTAACAGAACCAAGATGCTATCCTCCAAAAAAAGAAAGCCAATCTGGTCGTCCCCTGCCATAAACAAATTCTACAACAGAAGAAAGAAACTGTTGCAAAAAAGAGTAAAATGCCATGACTGGAAGAACTCCCTGGTCAGCCTCAGTAAAAAGCTGAGATCCCTCTCCAAAGCTAGTTATGAAAACAAAATCGCCACTGATTCTAAAGACAACCACAAAGCATTCTATAGCTATGTCAAGAATCTCAATGGCAACACTCAGATCTGCTCTGAGTTACAGCACAATGGCACAAAATATACAGAACCAACTGATATTACCAACATCCTGGCAGATAGGCTCAGTGCTAACTTTACCCCCCACCCCCTGGTGAATCTGGGCATACTGGGGCATTGCAGCAATTGCCTCATGTACACAGACAACCCTCTCCTTCTACCACCAAACACTACAACCTGCGAGAGATGCACTTACCTAGCCAAACTGGAAGCAAAGCTCTCTCTACCCAAGATTGTGCTAGACAGTCAAGAGGAAAAGGTTAACACCTGCACTACACCTCAAGCAACACATAGCCCTCCTATACCCACACCACCAACACCCAGACATAGCAACACTAAACCCACATATGTGGAGGCCCTTAACAGTAACCTGCGCAAGCAACAAGGACTTCTGAAGCTGAAACGCAAACAAACACCAATCACAACCAAAGTGTCACATAGCTCATAACACCAGTATGCCACCCAACAACAGCCCCTAAGGCAAGACAACGTACCCAACACCTTAGTCATAGGTGACTCTATTGTCAGGCACACTGATGTCCCACTCACCAGGCTGAACAAGGAAAAAATTACAATCATCTACCTGTCAGGTGCCAGGATCCACCACATAGCACATACACTCAAGTCACTCCACAACAAGTACAAATATGACTCTGTCATTGTCCATGTTGGAGTGAATGACTCGAGACATACTTCCCTGGACTACATGAAAAGAGACATGGAAAAGCTCTCAGATAATGTGGCCCAGGCAGGTATGACCCTAGCCCTGAGTAGCATCCTGCCTTCACCCAGAATGATACCACAGTATAAGGACAAAATGATTGACTTCAACAATTGGCTAAGTTTCTGGTGTCATTCAAAGGGGATCCAATATCTGTCTGCCTGGGACGACATGATCAACAGACCACGATGCTTTGCCAGAGATGGTCTGCACCTGTCACCCCTGGGATTCAGGTTACTGGCTAAGGCTCTTGCCACCCCTATAATGCCTTTTTTAGGCAAAGTTCAAAGGACAAAACCACCACCATAACAGGTACAAGCATGCAAAATCTGAAGGTAAAGCCACTCAATGCTAGAAGTCTAAACCTCAAAATGCACTCTCTTGAGGCACTCCTAAAAATGGAGAACATCGATATCTGTGCAGTAACTGAGACCTGGTTCAAGGCTCCAGAGAGCACCTCTGCAATACCAGGCTACAACTCTTACTACACTTTTCGGCCACCAAACCAGAACCAAAACACTAAAGGTGGAGGAGTATCCATATTCACCAAGGATATTCACAACACCAGGCTAGTTGCCCAATACAATGCGTCTGAAATTCTCCAGATGCAACTAACACTAGGTAAGACTGCAATCCAAATTGTAGCTTGCTACAGATCCCCACCATGCCCCACGATTCTCACTCCACCTTTCTAAACATACTGGAAAATATTAAGATACAACCAAACACCCTAATACTGGGTTCTTTCAACTACCCTGCCATTAACTGGGAAAACTACTCGCGTACCAACACCTTTGCCCGATGGTTCTTGGAATTCATAAATTCCAATGCCCTGGATCAACTAATCCTTAGTCCTACCAGGGGCTCCAATATCCTAGACCTGGTCTTTACCAACATGAGAAATCGATGCTCCATACCTATGGTCACTCCCTCGTTGGTCAGGTCTGACCATAAGCTAATCACCCTTGACATCCACATCCCACCCCCACCCCCCAGTAAGGAAACCTCCGTAAAACAACTTTTCCAAAGCCAACTTCATGCTGCTCAAGTCAGAACTGACAAACTTCATGACACCCATGCAGATGGGAACTGAAAGTTCAACTGCTGAATCCTACACTAAGGCACTGTACAAGAACATCCACTCATGCATGAATCGTGTCATCCCCAATAGAACCAAGATGCTCTTCTCCAAAAAAAGGAAGCCAATATGGTGGTCCCTTGCCATAAACAAACTTTACAACAAAAGTAAGAAACTGTTGCAGAAAAGAGGAAAATCCCAAGATGCAAAAAACTCCCTTACCAACTTCAGTAAGAAGTTGAGATCCCTCATAAAATCCTCCAATGCTAGTTATGAAAATAAAATTGCCAAAGATTCCAAAGACAGCCACAAGGCATTCTATAGCTATGTCAAGAATCCAAATGGCAATGCTCAGATCTGCTCTGAACTACAACAGAATGGCATTAAATGTACTGATCCCAAGGATACTGCCAATATCCTGGCAGATCAATTCAGTGCAAACTTCACCCCCCTCTCACTCCCTAAAGGGCCCATCTCAATACTGAAAGATTGCCAAATTCTGGTAATAATGGCCACACAGGTAAAAAACGCACTCTCCAAAGCTAAGAATGCAGCATCCATGGGACCAGATGACATCCCAGGCTGTGTACTACATGAACTACAAAATGAACTGGCACCTCACCTAAGTGTCTTGTTTAATCATAGCCTCACCTCAGGCTTCATGCCCACTGAGTGGCGCACAGCTACAGTTATCCCACTCCACAAGGGGGGATCCACCTTGGATCCCGGGAACTACCGCCCCATCAGTCTGATGAGCCTGATCTGCAAAGCCATGGAATGTATTATCATGGAACTTATAAACAAAGACATTGGCAACCTTCAAACACTGGACCCCACTCAGTTTGGGTTCGTGAAGGGATAATTTTGTCTCCTGAACCTGACTGACTTCTTCGAATCAGTCTCCAGAGCAGTGGACAAGGGTAAGGTAGTCCACACAGCCTATCTGGACCTCGCCAATGCCTTCGACACCATCCCCCACTCTGGAATCATAGGTAAACTTACTAAGCTGGGCATTAAGCCCTTCGTCACTCGATGGGTTGCCAACTGGCTTACTGACAGAACCCACACTGTAAAAGTCGACTCCAAATCCAGCTCCAGACAAGTGACAAGTAGAGTACCTCAGGGTTCAGTCCTGGGACTGCTCTTGTTGGCATCTACTTCTCTGAAGTACAGGCCAACACTAAGGGACTCCGTCTAACAAAGTTCGCAGATGACTGCAAACTGGGAGCCATTATTGAATCCCCAAACAATGTGGGTATTCTACAAAAGGGCCTTACAGAAACAGATGCTTAGTGCCAGAGCCATGGGCTCAAGCTCAATGCCAAGAAATGTATAGTTATCCCTCTGGGAAAAAAACATGCACTCGTGAATTACCACATAGGTGGCAGTACACTAAACACCGAAAGTGTGATAAGAGACTTAGGGACACAGGTGGACAGTGGTCGCACCTTCGATAACCACATTGCCACAACAATCAGGAAATCATTCTATGTGGCACACCTCATCACTAAGGGCTTTTCATCCAGAAAAAAGGAGGTCATTGTCCCACTGTACTCATCCCTCATTAGACCCAATATAGAATACAACACCCCATTTGGTATGTACCTCTCAAGACATCTGCAACAACTGGAAAGGCCGCGGAAATACCTTACTAAAAGAATCACAGGCCTAAAGCAGATGCCCTATGCTGACCATCTAAAAAAACTCCACCTATAATCTGTCGCATATCGTCTACTCAGAGGAGATCTCTGATTAACCTACAAGGCCATGTGAAACCCAGAGATGGTGGATATGCTAAACTTAAAGAAATCCCAGTCCCTCAGAGACACACACTCTAGGGATGTAAACCTTGTCATCACAATGAACAATACATGCTGGAGGGATAGGTTCCTGACCCAGAGACTCCCCAGACTCTGGAATAGCCTGCCCATACGTGTCAAGCAGAGTCCCTCTTTGGCCCTCTTCAAAAGGAACCTTGATGATTGGATGGGAGATAGGAAATTCACCCCAGGATCATGTCAGTCGGCCTGCTAGACAGGGGTCCACGGAAGTAAATACTGTAGGAAAAAATAGCCAGGGAATTGTTATGGCTAGGATTGTATAGGCCCTAGGGCTGATAGCCTATTACCAACCTATAAACCTATGAACCTATAAATGGCCCATCTCTATACTGAACGAATGTAAAGTTCCTGTAATCATGGCTGCACAGGTAAAAACCACACTCCCCAAAGCCAAGAACACAGCATCCATGGGACCTGACAACATCCCAGGCTGTGTTCTACATGAACTACAGAATGAACTGGCACCCCACCTAAGCACCATGTTCAATCATAGCCTCACCTCAGGCTTTGTGCCCACTGAATTGCGCACAGCGATGGTTATCCCACTCCACAAAGGGGGAGCCACCACGGACCCAGAGAACTACTACCCCATTAGCCTAATGAGCCTGGTCTGCAAGGCCATGAAATGTATAATCATGGAACTTATAAACAAAGACATTGGTAATCTCCAAACTCTGGACCCCACCCAGTTCGGGTTTGTAAAAGGCAGATGATGTCTTCTAAACCTGATAGACTTCTTTGAAGCAGTCACCAAAGCCGTAGATGAGGGTAAGGTGGTTCACACAGCCTATCTAGATCTTGCCAAGGCTTTTGACATCATCCCCCACTCTTGAATTATAGATAAACTCACTAAACTAGGTATAAATCCCTTTGTCACAAGATGGGTTGCCAACTGGCTCACTGACAGAACCCACACTGTGAAAGTAGCAGACTCCAAATCCGACTTCAGACCAGTGACAAGTGGAGTACCACAGGGTTCAGTCCTGGGTCCTCTCCTGTTTGGTATCTATTTTTCTGAAGTACAGGCTAATGCAGAAGGTCTTTGGCTAATTAAGTTCGCAGATGACTGCAAACTAGGAGCCATAATTGAAACTCCTAATGATATGGACATCCTACAAAGGGCCTCACTGAGACAGATGGCTGGTGTCAAAGCCATGGCCTCAAGCTCAATGCCAAAAAGTGCATTGTCACCCCCTTTAGTAAAAACTCTGTACCCATGAGCTACCACATAGGTTAACACCGAAAGTGTGATAAGAGACCTTTTGACACAGGTGGACAGTAGTCTCTCCTTTGATAATCACATTGCCACAATAGTCAGGAAATCCTTCTACGTGGCACACCTCATCACAAAAGGTTTCTCATCCAGGAAAAAAGAGGTCATTGTTCCCCTCTACTCATCACTCATTAGACCCATTATAGAGTACAATGCCCCTTTTGGTATGTACCTCATAAGACATCTACAACAACTGGAAAGGCTGCAGAAATACCTCACAAAGAGGATTACCGGCCTCAAACAGATGCCCTACGCAGACCATCTCAAAAAACTACAGCTTTACTCCATCGCATATCGCCTCCTCAGAGGTAATCTCTGCCTAAAATAGAAAGCTATGTCAAACCCAGAGCTTTTAGACATGCTCCACTTAAAGAAATCCAAATCCCTATGAGCTACATGCTCTAGGGACCTAAACCTTGTCACCACAATAAACAGAACATGCTGGAGGGATAGATTCCTGTCCCAGAGACTTCCCATACTCTGGAACAAACTACCTATCTATATCAAACAAAGCTCCTCATTAGCACTCTTCAAGAAAAATCTTGATGATTGGATGGGAGATAGGAAATTCACCTCAGGGATCACTTCTGTGGCTCTGCGCGACAGTGGCACAGGAAAATAATTTTCTTGGGTGGCGAAAGCCAGGGTACCTTTTGGCTAGGCTTATATAGGCCCTAGGGCCAATAGCCTAGTACCTGCTTATGAACCTATGAACCTATGCACCTATAATGACAAGATTTATGTTAGCAAACATTTTCTGGAGGATATGGAGCCATACTTTTTACCTCAAGGACACCCCTGATTTTGACTCAAATTCTAGCTCTGTCTCCCTTAATTCCAGCTAAAACTGGTGACTTTTGGAGAAAAAGTGGTGAATTACACACAATAAACAATGACAATAAGCAGAGTTATAACCTTTTTTTTGATCTTCAAACAATGTATATTAATTCACATTCTCTTATACTGTTAATGTCTCAAGATAGTAGAACTAATATTTTGTGTCCCTGATTACTTCTTGACTGAATTATTTATTTATTTTCAGTTTGATGACCGGGGAGGTCCACTGGGCTCAAAGAGCCCGTTTGCAGTGGAGGCCCGGGGAGAAAAACTCCACAAAACATAGTAGACATAGTAACAATTAAACAATTAGTAAACAATTATGAGGTATAACATAAGCACAGTAGAATATCAACATAGTATGGTATACAATGCATATTTACATGTAAATACAATTAGAGGTCAGTAGTACAGAGTCACCATTATACTGAGGTTTTAAATCTTCTGAGAATGCTATGAGAGAAACATTTATAAGAAAACAGTAAATAAGATTGAACTCCTATTGGGTAAGGTGGAAGGTACGTTATGTATATGTATGTATTCCTGTATTAGGCAGGAATGAGGCAGGTAGACTACAAGTGCATTTCCTGTTATTGGAGAGGTAGGAGTGGAGCTGGGTTTTGCCTCAATTCTCTTGAGATTTGTCCCTGAATAGTTGAGAGCTATGATAAGCAGATATCCTCCCTAATCCAATTCAGATGCAACTTAGACAATAGGATGGGAAACCGGAAATTCATCCCTGGTTTGGCACCTATGTCTCTGATGCAAACAGGTAACCTGTAAATGGTTCATCTCCAAGGCCCATGCTTAGACTTATCAAGGGTATCAAAACTTGTCAGATATGGGATGCATGGCTAGGCTTAAAAAGGCCCTTGTGGTCATTAGCCTAGTAAGTACCTATGAAACTATAAAATCTGAAACTCAAATGTAACTCATTACCGCTCAATGATTTATATACTACAGCAAGTTTGAAACAGTAGGCAGACCAGCTATTTTATATCAAAAATATTAAAAATATATATATATAGTAATTAAAAAAAAAAAACAAATACAAAACAACAGCTAGCCCATGTTCTGATTGCAGTAATGCCTTCCAAGGGATTTTAATATGTAAATAATACCTTTCCAGGCCAGGGGTGTAGAGGCCCTATGCCTGTGGTGTCAGTTCTCAGAACACCCCTGGGCAGCAGTTATTTACACAATAACACACACACCCTGTTTGACACTATTGCTTGCTTATATAAAAAATATATTTATATATGGGTCAGAGAAGCACTAAACACCAAGAATACTCTTAAGTGTCACAAAGGCACTGAAAAGACTCAAATCCTGTACCATCCAACCAAGGACACTTGTCATCTGTGTCACCGCTAGACCCCAGGGATAGCATGAAGAAATAGTTAAAAGTGAGGGAAAGGAATTAAAGTATAAAGGGGGTTTGAATTCTACACTCTTGATGTAGGAAGCAGCAGTGGCATTAACTCACTACACTAACCTGTAAGTTACAAGGTATGTGTTTATAATTATACAACCTGCAGCATTACCCATGGACTGCAACAGTTTGTGTTTATAATTATACAACCTGCAGCATTACCCATGGACTGCAACAGTTTGTGTTTATAATTATACAACCTGCAGCATTACCCATGGACTGCAACAGTTTGTGTTTATAATTATACAACCTGCAGCATTACCCATGGACAGCAACAGTCTGTGTATATAATTATACAACCTGCAGCATTACCCATGGAGTGCAACAGTTTGTGTATATAATTATACAACCTACCTGTAAGTTACAAGGTATGTGTTTATAATTATACAACCTGCAGCATTACCCATGGACTGCAACAGTTTGTGTTTATAATTATACAACCTGCAGCATTACCCATGGACTGCAACAGTTTGTGTTTATAATTATACAACCTGCAGCATTACCCATGGACTGCAACAGTTTGTGTTTATAATTATACAACCTGCAGCATTACCCATGGACAGCAACAGTCTGTGTATATAATTATACAACCTGCAGCATTACCCATGGACAGCAACAGTCTGTGTTTATAATTATACAACCTGCAGCATTACCAATGGACTGCAACAGTCTGCGTATATAATTATACAACCTGCAGCATTACCCATGGCCTGCAACAGTTTGTGTATATAATTATACAACCTGCAGCATTACCAATGGACTGCAACAGTTTGTGTATATAATTATACAACCTGCAGCATTACCCATGGACTGCAACAGTTTGTGTATATAATTATACAACCTGCAGCATTACCCATGGACTGCAACAGTTTGTGTATATAATTATACATCCTGCAGCATTACCCATGGACTGCAACAGTTTGTGTTTATAATTATACAACCTGCAGCATTACCCATGGACTGCAACAGTCTGTGTATATAATTATACAACCTGCAGCATTACCCATGGACTGCAACAGTTTGTGTTTATAATTATACAACCTGCAGCATTACCCATGGACTGCAACAGTCTGTGTATATAATTATACAACCTGCAGCATTACCAATGGACTGCAACAGTTTGTGTTTATAATTATACAACCTGCAGCATTACCCATGGACTGCAACAGTTTGTGTATATAATTATACAACCTGCAGCATTACCCATGGACTGCAACAGTTTGTGTATATAATTATACAACCTGCAGCATTACCCATGGACTGCAACAGTTTGTGTTTATAATTATACAACCTGCAGCATTACCCATGGACTGCAACAGTTTGTGTATATAATTATACAACCTGCAGCAATACCCATGGACTGCAACAGTTTGTGTATATAATTATACAACCTGCAGCATTACCCATGGACTGCAACAGTTTGTGTATATAATTATACAACCTGCAGCATTACCCATGGACTGCAACAGTTTGTGTATATAATTATACAGCCTGCAGCATTACCCATGGACTGCAACAGTTTGTGTATATAATTATACAGCCTGCAGCATTACCCATGGACTGCAACAGTTTGAGTATATAATTATACAACCTGCAGCATTACCCATGGACTGCAACAGTTTGTGTATATAATTATACAACCTGCAGCATTACCCATGGACAGCAACAGTTTGTGTATATAATTATACAACCTGCAGCATTACCAATGGACTGCAACAGTTTGTGTATATAATTATACAACCTGCAGCATTACCCATGGACTGCAACAGTTTGTGTATATAATTATACAACCTGCAGCATTACCCATGGACTGCAACAGTTTGTGTATATAATTATACAACCTGCAGCATTACCTATGGACTGCAACAGTTTGTGTATATAATTATACAACCTGCAGCATTACCCATGGACTGCAACAGTTTGTGTATATAATTATACAACCTGCAGCATTACCCATGGAGTGCAACAGTTTGTGTATATAATTATACAACCTGCAGCATTACCCATGGAGTGCAACAGTTTGTGTATATAATTATACAACCTGCAACATTACCCATGGACTGCAACAGTTTGTGTATATAATTATACAACCTGCAGCATTACCCATGGACTGCAACAGTTTGTGTATATAATTATACAACCTACCTGTAAGTTACAAGGTATGTGTATATAATTATACAACCTGCAGCATTACCCATGGACTGCAACAGTTTGTGTATATAATTATACAACCTGCAGCATTACCCATGGACTGCAACAGTTTGTGTATATAATTATACAACCTGCAGCATTACCCATGGAGTGCAACAGTTTGTGTATATAATTATACAACCTGCAGCATTACCCATGGAGTGCAACAGTTTGTGTATATAATTATACAACCTGCAACATTACCCATGGACTGCAACAGTTTGTGTATATAATTATACAACCTGCAGCATTACCCATGGACTGCAACAGTTTGTGTATATAATTATACAACCTACCTGTAAGTTACAAGGTATGTGTATATAATTATACAACCTGCAGCATTACCCATGGACTGCAACAGTTTGTGTATATAATTATGCAACCTGCAGCATTACCCATGGTCTGCAACAGTTTGTGTATATAATTATACAACCTACCTGTAAGTTACAAGGTATGTGTATATAATTATACAACCTGCAGCATTACCCATGGACTGCAACAGTTTGTGTATATAATTATACAACCTGCAGCATTACCCATGGACTGCAACAGTTTGTGTATATAATTATACAACCTGCAGCATTACCCATGGACTGCAACAGTTTGTGTATATAATTATACAACCTGCAGCATTACCCATGGACTGCAACAGTTTGTGTATATAATTATACAACCTGCAGCATTACCCATGGACTGCAACAGTCTGTGTATATAATTATACAACCTGCAGCATTACCCATGGACTGCAACAGTCTTTGTATATAATTATACAACCTGCAGCATTACCCATGGACTGCAACAGGGAGAGGAGCTGAGTACCTATACACATACCACTCAGCCTCATAGTGCAAGAAATCTGAACAAAGCCAATAATACTGGGGGACAAAGACTCACACTCAGGGATGGATTTTAATTATTTTCTTATACACGTAGAAAGTTTTTACAATTAAAAGCCTTACTGAAGGTTATGAAGTCTAAAACTAAATTTGTCTGTCTTTATTTAGTGACTTCAATACTCAAATGATTCATCAGAAAGTGACAAACTGTATGAGGAACAGAATAAAAATATGAGGCAAAAATCTGGGCAGTTCAGAGGTATGCCTATAACAGGCAACAGCAGGAGCATCCTGGAATATCAGAGACAGCTGGAAGGGATGGTGGTGCTGTGTCCATATGTGTGTGGGGGGAGGCTTCAGGACAAAGTCAGGAGGATCACAAGATGACACCAGGAAGAATCTTTGAAATTTGTTGAGAAGTCACTTAAAATGTTAATAGAGCAACAAATTACTAGGATTGTGATGCAGTTTCAGCACATTAAGAAGCTTGAAGCTTCTATGCCTGGCATGACTGACTGTAATCCTCAGTGATTTACAAGGGCAAGAAAATTATTAAAGGAAACAGTGGAGATATTCTGACAACTCAGGTACAGTTATGGGTTTGTGTGTGTGTGTGTGTGTGTGTGTGTGTATGTATGTGTGTGTGTGTGTGTGTGTGTGTGTGTGTGTGTGTGTGTGTGTGTGTGTGTGTGTGTGTGTGTGTGTGTGTGTGTTTTACTATGTGTATGTATGTAAAAGAGTGAATGGGGGTTGCCACGGTGATGCATAGGCTGCCGTGTTAACTATCTCAGGAAAGTGTTAAGCTGCATTACAGGTTGTTTATTTATTTATTTATAAAAAACAAAAGTAACCACAGTGTAAAATATAACTAAAAAAAGTCCAAAACATACACTGTGAAGCAGTAGGAAACACTTTCAGTCAGCCAAACTCTTCAGTCCAAGCTGTTTTTATTCTTCCAACATACAAAGACATAGATTGAGTGCTTTCATCTCCTAAACTGGGGACTTCATCAGAATCTAACTGCACTCCATAGTACAGCCTTTAAATACTGTTAAAAATGAGTGATGTCATCACCCTTCACAATCCTTTAAAGATACAACTACCTTAATGCTCAAATGCAGGGGTGGCCCATGCTATAGGACTGCAGGACTGCAGCCCCCCCCCCCCCATCTGTAAAAAGAATAAACTAAATTCCCCCACTGTAGAAAATAAAATATAAACTTAAAATAAATTGTACAAGTAGTCCTGGAACTCCACGCATGCATGCTTAGTTCCTGACTACTGTGTTAGGCTCACGCATGCATGCATGCTTCATTCCTGAACTCCAGACTGCTCTGTTAGGCGGTCTGGATAGGGAAGGCAGGGAACTCCACCCTGCCAGCCCAGAGGTCTGTGTGGTGACAACCACGCAGACTGGAAGAACACCAGACTGTGTCACCTATAGGCTCCAGCCTACTCACATCTTGCAGGGAGACCCAGAAAGCCTGCACAGGCTGTTATGGAGGACAGTGTGTGTGTGTGTGTGTGTGTGTGTGTGTGTGTGTGTGTGTGTGTGTGTGTGTGTGTGTGTGTGTGTGTGTGTGTGTGTGTGCAATGCCCCAGTTGCTACATGGTGGTGGGTAGAGAATAAAGCTTGAACCCTGTATCTTGGGCTCAAGTGACAAGAGCCTGAATTCCCTACCCACCACCATTTGTAAAACATTTTCAGATTTTTGTCTCATATTTGTTCTGTTCTGTTCCTCATAAAATCTGTGGTTTGTGTATTTTTGTTACTTAACACAGCCTGTGGTGCAGTGGTAGCAGTGTTGCCTGACAGCGACAGGTTGTCTGGTTTGATTCTTGGCTGGGGTGCCTTCTGTGTGGAGTCTGCATGTCCTCCCTGCGTTTGTGTGAGTTTGCTCTGGTGTCCTCAATGGATATTTTTCCCTATTTTTTGGACTGTATTCCCCCATTATTGGCTTCGTCCAGGTTTTGTGTGCCAAGGTTGAGAGCTATGGTGATAACTGAACTCACTGAATATGTTTGGGGGCTGTATTCCCCCATTATTGGCTTTCTTCAGGTGTTTTGTGCTAAGATGTTGACAGCTATGATGAGAACTGAATTCACAAAATGGTAGCCATTTAAGTTTCAGTCTTCCCTTCTTTCATAAAACAGATGATTTGACTGTTTTGCACATGGTTCTGGGTTCAATACTTGGCAGTGGAATGTATGGTGGTAACACAGCATTTTATTCTAACAACTTTCCAACATTATACAAGCAATGTTTAAAATGTGTCCCTATGTTTTGGTCTTTTGCACACCCCCCCCCTAAATTTTGGATTTTTTCAGATTTCCTGTGCTGCAAAGTTCAGAGATGTAGAGTATCAAGTAGATTTTACAAGAAGCTGAGAGCTGCAGGGGAACAAAAGTTTAGTGCTGCTTATGCCAAGTCTGCTTGAGTTGTTAATAGCACGATAGGTAGTGTACTTGCTTTAGATGCAGAAGGCTGTGGGTTCTACTCCCACAGTAGATAGATGCATTGCTCATTCTATACTGTATTGTAAAGGGGGTGGATGCTGCAGTCCTTTTTGGTGAAGATACCTAGTAACTATGAACCTGTTATCAGTTTGCCGTCCATTCCCTATTGCAATATTACTAGCTTATCATTTTTTAGTGCAACTTAGGCAATTTGTTCCTCAAGGGCAACATGCACTTTATTTGTAGATGAAACAATGAAATATAAAGTTGTTTTCTAGCAGCAATCTCTTCATTAGTTACATATTTCTTTAATGTGGAATTATTTAGATGACTTTTACTTCTTCAGAGATTGTGCATATTTACTGATACTGGTGGACTGTAGAAGTTTTAGTAGACTTTTATGATAGAAATGTTCTGAATTGGGCAGTTTTGTCGTTATTGGTGCATGCATTTTGTTTCATTGTTTACTGGAAAAATGTTCTGAATTGGGCAATTTTGTCATTAGTGGTGCATGCATTTTGTTTCATTGTTTACTGGAAAAATTATCAAAACAAATTTAAACCGCCCTCTAACAACTGTATTATAATGTACAAGGAATATAATTTAATACAATCAGGAAGGTGTATCAAAGACCACGTGTATGTTTTGTGTGCAAGGGCCCTATGATTTGAAAACAGCCCAAAGTTAATCTTTATGTGCCACTGGCAAAATGTATTTTCTTTGAATGTGGGTTTCAATGCTGTTTCAATGAATGTGAGTTTCAATGGCAGAGAAGTTTTAATGCTAAGTCTGTTTTCATTGTGAGATTGCATTGCTTTATTTAGCAGATGTCTTAGTGTTTGTGCTGTAAAATGCAAAATAAAACTTTCAAATGAAGTTCAAATCATCGTAGAAGTAAAGCAGTATGCACATTAGTGTTTATGGTAAATGGGGTGATTTTATTTGGTATTGTGGATCGAGTAAGACCAAATCCTAGAGGGGGAGATTACAGGAATTATATAGAGGAAAGGGAAATTAAGTGGCAAATAAAACTAGCTGTCACCCATGCACCAGGTCTTAATGAAATGGTATCCTTAAAACCAATATTAGTGAGGAAAGCTACCTCATAAGTACTGTGTATCTTAGTGTGTGTGTGTGTGTGGGGGGGGGGGGCTGTACTATGGAGTGCAGTTAGATTCTGATGAAGTCCCCAGTTTAAGGGATGAAAGCGCTCAATCCTGTGTCTTTGTATATTGGAAGAATAAAAACAGCTTGGACTGAAGAGTATGGCTGACTGAAAGTGTTTCCTACTGCTTCACAGTGTATGTTTCAAACTTTATTTATTTATTTATTTAACATTTGTTTACCGGGAATGTCCGACTGGGCAGAGCACATTTTCAGCAGGGGCCTGGGGAGAAAAGCTCCACAAAAAGTGACAGTATATACAACATTAGAAACAGTAAATACAGCATGACAAACTATATACAACATAAGTTACGGTAGATACAGTAAGTCTAACAATAGATACAGCATCAGATATGAAACTTAACATAGTGATATTATTAACATAGAACCTATGAGTATTAATTTACATTTGTAAAAGGAAAATAATTCTAGATTTATCATACATTTAAGAATAAAAAGGAAAAAAAGAAAAATCATAATACAAGTAAGATCACTGTCCAAGAGACAGGCTAAATAATTAATGGAGGGTATACTTATGATAACATGAGATCAGCCAGGGGTATCACATGAGCAGAGCCAAGTGTCAGCTAGATAATGTTTGAGTAGTTTTTTTTAAACTGGTGTGTGTTGTCAGTGGTTCTAATATTATGTGGGCAGGAGTTCCAGGTTTTTGAGATATAGGAAGAGTACAAGGAGTCTCCTGCAGTGTTATTAGTTTTAGAGACTTGTAGTAAAGATTTATTTGATGATCGTAGTCCTTGAGTGTTAGAGTAAGGTTGCAGTAAGCTTTGGAGAGCTGGAGTTTTTGGGGGGAGTTATAGAGTAATTTGTGGGCCACGATTAATTGGTTGTATGCAAGAAGCTAAGGTAGTTCAAGCCAGGAGAGTTTTTTGAGGGCTATAGAGTGATGTGACCTGTGTAATGATCCATTACCAAATTTAACTATTTTGTTACAGCATGTATTTAATTTATCTAAATCTGTTTTTCTGAGGTTGATAAGGATGGGTGAAGTGTATAATAGAGTTGCTAGTAGATAGGTTCTGACTATAGCAGCTCTTGAGGAGTCTGTTAAAAAATTTTGGTTTCTGCAAAGCGTGCCCATTTTGTGTGAACTTTTTTTAATTGTTTGTGATATATGCAAGTCAGATCTTAGTTTATCATCTGCAATGACTCCTAGTAGTTGTGGTTGCCTTCTATTCTCACTGTTCACCAATGATCTATTCACAGCCACCAAGCATGCTTCTCTTATACAGTATGCAGATGACTCCACTCTCATCTGCTCAGCCACAACTATATCTGAATTTCACAAGATCCCACAGGAAGCCTTTTCATCTGTAGAAAGCTGGCTATCTAATGCCCAGCTGTTACTTAACCTGAGCACGACTAAACTCCTTATCTTCCAACCAACTAAATCTAACCTGATTATTCCCCACTTTAATATTCTAGCCAAATACAATACCGTCATCTCCCCAACAGAACACACCAAATTACTTGGTGTTGAGATTGATAACAATCTTAGATTTGACACTCACATTTCTCTTACCATAAAAAAGATTCACAAAAAACTAGGTGCATTATACAGAAACAAGCAATTCCTCACCAAGACAGCCAGAATTTCTGCTGCCAATTCCCACCTAATCTCTGCTTTACTCTATGCCTCTCCTATGCTTACCTACCTTAGACAAACAGACCTAAACAAGCTCGAGGATTGCTACAATAAAATTGCTAAGTTTGCCACTGGTGCATCTTATTGCAGCCATCACTATATCTCACTTAGAGAACTTGACTGGCTTGAACTCCCTCATCTTCTTCACCTGAATCAACTCTCTCTCACCCACAAGTTAGTAAATCATCCTCTTAAAGTCCCATCCCTTCAAAACGTTCTATACACCCTACTGCTCCACTAGACCACTATGCTTCAGCAGCAAAAATCTACTTCTAGTGATCAAACCCAAGAACTTAGCGGGAGAAGCACTATTTTCCTGCATCATATCCAGATTATGGAACAATCTCCCTCCTCTATAACCACACTACCTTCTTGCATTCACTTCAAGACTGCACTGAAAACTCACTTAAAAAGTCTCTGGTTATGCCCATGCACCAGTCCCAACTAGTAACCCTTTTTTTACCTCCCCTTCCTCTCCCCTCCCCTAGCCACCCTGCCTCACACCATCTGATCATTGCATTCCTTCCTCTGCAGGCTCTGGCTCACCATTTACCCTTCCCGTCTCTCCTCACTCAGTCTCTCAGACCTGTTATAACATGCTTAACTACCTCACTTCATTTCAACTCCAGGTACATATCCAACTGAGTTACACCTAGCTTCCTCTCACTACCACGTATACTACTCACTCAGTCTCCTCTCTTACTCCTCTATCTTCCCCTTCCATCCCATTAGCCCTTCTAGCTTGTTCCACCTTTGTGCAGAGCATCTGCTTTATATCTGTTTGAGTTTAGTGCAATATTTGTATATAAGATTTAGGTATATGAATTTAGAACAGTATCCATTTGAGCTTAATACTATCTGTATATACATCCTACCTTTATTCCTAGCCTCTAGCTAGATATTGGTATATCTGTTCATTACTATGTTTCATGTTGTATGTATAGCTAATGTTTGCTGCAGTATGTATTGTTTGCTAGTTTAAGTATATTCAGTTGTTCTTCATGTACTCTGCTGCTCATTTATTGCTCTGTGGAGCTTTTCTCCCCAGGCCTCCACTGAAAAAGGACCTGTGTCTAGTTAGAATTTCTCAGTAAACAAATGTAAATGTTTGTCTTTTCAGCTTTTCCCAGTTAAATAAAATAAAATAAATAAATTATTAGCTGTGATGTGGAACTGTGGGGGGAATCTAGTTCTCTGGTAGGTTGAAAGATCATAAGTTTTGTTTTCTTGGGGTTAAGAATAAGTTGGGAGTTAGCCACACGTCTGAATTTCTGTAAAGGCCTGCTGTGTTTTGTCCTGAAGTTGTTGCATGGTAGGGTTGCACATATTAATGTTGAATCATCTGCATATGGTAATATGATGGCGAGTGAGGTGGCAGCGTTGAGGTTATTAGTGAAAATACTTCAGATAAGAGGGCCAAGTATGGATCCCTGTGGGACCCCAAGGGTAACAGGGAGAAGTGTGCAGAGGTCATATTGCCATTTAACTGCCTGCTGATGACCTGTTAAGTAACTATGGAACCATGGGATACATGAAGGGTGTATATTTAGGTCTGAGAGAGCATGTAGAAGTTTATTGTGGGAGACTGTGTCAAAGGCTTTAGACATATCCAAGAAAACTGATGAGATTATGTTTCCCTCATTCCTGTATTGGTTTATGGTGTTTGTAAAACTAAGTAGAGCAGTGGTTGTACTATGGGACAGTCTGAATCTATGTTGGGAGAGGGCAAGTAAGTCATCGGATGTGAGATATCTCATAAGTTGGGAATGTATACATTTCTCCAGGAGTTTTGAAAGTGGGGATAGGATAGCTATGGGGTGATAATTAGTTCAGTTAATTTACCACCTTTATGTAGGGGGATAATATAATAAAATTTCCACAGAAATCGAGCGGTTAATCAGTATTGATATGGGATAACATATAGCCTCAACTGCAATTTTTAGGAATTCTGCTGGTAAGTTATCAGCTGCATTTGTAGTTGGTTTCAATTTTTTTAGGAGTTTTTCTATGGCTTTGGTTGGGATGGTTTGAAATGAGAAGGAAGTATTATTATTGTCATTTAGATTATTAGTTGTTTGTTAGGTTAATTGGGTTATCACTGTTTAGTGCAAGAATGCTTTCTGGAAAGTATTTGTTAAACTGTTCAGTGGTGGTTTCAGAGTTATTTGATAAGGTGGGGGTGGGGGTTGTGGTTTGTCTGGGATTGAGTATGTTTTTGATTGTAGCCCAGAATTTTTGTGGGTCAATTTGTTACTTAATGTGCATGTTAGTATAACAGTTCTTTTTGTCTACCTTGATTTGGTGTTTAATTTTGTTCCTGAGTTGTTGATAAGTTATACGATCAGGTAGAGTTTTTCTAGTATGCCTGGAGATCCAGGCCTTGTCCCTTTGCTTAAGGGGGGGGGGGTTATTTCAGTAGTAAACCATGGGGCAGAATTTGCTTTGTCACAAACTGTTCTAGGGGTGCCATACTGTTGAGTATATTGAGGAAAGTATTAAAATGTTCAACTGCAGCATCTAAGGGTAAAGTCTTCAGTGGGCTCCAGTTACAGTGTTTTAGAGTGTATATTAGTTCCTGTAGTTTAAAATCTTTCGTATTATGGATTTGACGATATATAATGTGCTTAGTACAGTTAATGTGTTGCCTGAGTAGGTAGGTAGGTAGGTAGGTATGTGATCACTGATGTCTGATAAACAGCCAGCATTTTGATAATGGGAGGGTTTGTTTATTAGGGCCCAGTCGAGAATGGAGCGTTTCTTAGATTTTTGTCTAGTCTGGTAGAGAACTGGATAATTTGTGAAAAGCCAAAGAGATTAATGTGGTTGCTAGGGTTGTTGAAGTTACAGGTAAAACAGTCAGTATTAAGATCACCCATGATAATAGTTTCTTGGGTGATGTTATTAGAGATACATTGAAGGATGTGTTCAATGGTGGAAATATTATTGCCTTGTGGGATATAAACGGGTATTATAGTTATCTGCTTGTTAGCATTAATTTGTAATTTGGCAAGAAGTAGGTCAGTATTAGTAGGGGCCAATATTTATAGATTTAGAAGTGCCACAGTTATAGTTAATAGTGGTTCAGAGGCATGCAAATTAGCCAATAATGAGTTTTTTATTATTGCAGTTAGTGCGTCTCTGAATCGCAGATCTACTCATCACAGAAACAGACCCTGTTTGCTTCAGACCTTACCACGAGCACTGGGGTTCTTTCTGAATCCTTGGGAATATTAATTTCCTCCACAGACCTCTAGAGGAGGGTACTGTGCTACTTCATTGCATACCATTTGTTTAACATAGGTTTGGTAATTTTGAGCAAATGCTGTTTTGCGTAAGAATTTCAGTTGCATGAATATTATACTGAATTAAATTTCATTTAATCAATGAAAGAACTATAGTAATTGAATACATTGGTGGCTGTAGGGTTAGATTTGTTCTTTGACATGCTTAATTTTATGCTGATGGTTAGGCTTAGGGATACAGTTAAATTTAGGTTAAGATTTAGTGTCTGTGCTTGTGTTAGGGACGGGTTTAGGTTTATAGGTAAGTGATAGGCTATTATTGTGCAGACCATTACAAACTTAACTAATAACCGTCAGTCAGAATCAAACTTTGCACCTGTATCTGTGAGGTAAAGATATTCACTATTATGCCAACCTTGCTCTCTTAAAATTCAAAGTAAATAAGTTCATAGGTAAAATTCCAAGCTATTAGTATGCATACTTCTACATGCCTAGACAATAATCAATCAGTGACCAACAATGAGAATCATGCCCTGCACCTTCTGCCTGTAAGGTAAAACATATTAACCATTTTGCCTACCCTCCACTGCTTAGAGTTAGGATAAGGCTTAGGGTTGAGGTTATGGGATGCTCTGGTTTTCTTTTCTGTATGGTAGCATGTCCCATAACATTGCTATGGAATGTTATGTGTATTGGAATGTGTTCTGTACATTTTCAAATAAATTATGTTCTCTCCCTTTTTAAATTTTTATACTTTTTTTTTCCAGCCATGCAGCTTCTTTTTACAATTTTGATTGTGAATCTGCAATTTCTCTTTTTTTCCTTCCATAAACCATCTACTATACTTTTGTCTCTAAAAGTCACAGTAACCAACATTCCACTGTCATTACTTCTCTTAACTACTTTCCTGCACCATCTATTATATACTGTGCTTTCACTCCCTACATCTCCCAACTTTTCTTTTTTTTTTATTCCTTGCTCTATCACTGCACAATTAAAATGTGGAACTTTGCAAATTCTTTGGTAAACCCTTTCACTGAATGTTTCTTATTGAAATATAATAATTATGAGTCTCCTCCAGGTACTCCGTTTTCCTTCCACCTTACAAAGACATGCATCCGGATCATTTCTACCCAGACCTCCTCTGAAAATTGGCTTAGTTCCAAGTTGGACCTTCCCAGTAAACAAATGTTAAAAAAAATTGTAAGTGATGTGAACATTTCTTATTATCTCAGCTGTATTTTTATATAAATCACATTTGGTTGTATCGCTGTCATGTTGTCTAATATTTATGTTTACTATATTTTCATCATTTCTCATGAACTATCTTTTACTACATTTTTAGGGTTTTTGTCCCCAGGCCTACACTGACAAGAGATCCTGCATAGACAGTCAGACCATTCTGGTAAACAAAAACAAAAATTTACCAAATGCATACATAGATGAAATGTTTTTTGAGCCTTTAAAGTTATAAACATTTAAATTCATCTCTATGACTTTCAAAATACTTGCCCGCGGTAGTGGTGCTGCCTCACAGCAAAATGTTGTCCCATTCGATTCTCAGCTAGAGCATCTTCTGCATGGAGGCATGCGTGAATGGGCGTGCCTTCGTTGAAGGTTGTGCATCAGGGCTGGTAAATTGGCATGTAAAAATCCACTACCAAACATTAGTGGACCGGAGTTCCGCTGTGGCGACCCCTAACCGGGATAAGCCGAAAGACGCAACAACAACTTTCAAAATACTTATATTTGGACAGATATCCTAGAGCCATATAAAATATGTATCAGTGGCAGGCAAAGCCAGAACCAAGGAGAGTATGGATGTTGGGGCCACATCTTAGAGAGTTGTAGAGCAATTCTGATAACAGCCCAAATAAATCTAACAAGAGATCTTACTGCAGATAACCAAGGTGCTAGATCAAAGGACCTGAAGTTGTAGATATGGCCTACTTAAATTTAATAAGACATTTGCTATGGTACAGCTGCAGTAAACAAATTAGAACACAAAGAATGAACCTTATGAAGATGACATTAATATCATTAATATTTACTGTTGTTGACATGGAGAGCCCCCAAGGCTATTTTCAAGCAGCAACTGACACAGTGTTTCTAAAGACTGGGGAAATTAGGCCATGACATGTGAACAAAATCCCCTTTGATTTATGTTGTTGGTAGAATTTGGAAGTTAAGGTCTGAGAAGAGTGGAATGCTGTTATTTGGAACTTGAAGATGATTGTTCTGGACTTGACAAAGGTGTATTATTATACAAAGTATTGCAGTTATGAAGTGCTATAAATATGTAATATGTGTAATTTTCTCAATAAAAACTATAATTACATGAAAATTCAGCAAGGAAAAGGCATAATGCAGTCTGACAGAGTAAGATATGAAGAATGGTTTATGGAAATAGAAGAATTGTTGCTGCAACACTGTGTCATGAGTATTGTTATGATAGCTGGTCAGAATAGAAAGTTAGTTTCTAATAACTCAATTAAGATATAGGGCAGGATTCACGAAGCCTCCGTGTAAGAGTTATAACTCATACACGGAGGCTGCAGTTAAACAGAGTGATGTCAGCATGCTCTGCATATTAATGAGAGCATGCTGAATCACACTTAAAGGGACAATCCCAGTGTTGAAAATTCGGGTCCACGTTAAAGCTCACAAAAGCAACACCCACTTTAACTACGTCCTGTTAATTCCACCCACAGTGTCAACTTACTGAGAATATCCTGTAAATCAGCAGTTCCTCTCCACTTTTAGTTCCCTGTGTGAACTACAGTTTGGTTCTGTGTTCCTATTAGATTTAAAATAGCCATGCCTTTGAAAGTTTACTACTTTTGTCCTGCCCTTTA